>NC_133346.1:2095311-2395311 GCF_030506205.2 Paramisgurnus dabryanus | reverse complement strand
CACTGTTAAACAAAGACTTAAATGAGGAATGCATGCTTCAGTTTCAACTTGAAAGAGTCTTTAACTAGCTGAAAATTCCTTTCATTTCTCCACATAGATTCACGATTACATTTGATGTCTCGCGCCCTGAAGCTATTAGTGGTGTTTGCTAAACCATGTGTCACTATTACAATAGCTCATACTCTGAACAAATCCATAAACCTAGGTATTAAAATGTGCTGCATTACTCATCCTGAAACAATTATTTCATTAAAGATCCTTGATGTGTATGCTATCATATTCTTAATTAATTCATTTTCAATGGGAGGACAAACATATCCCACAAACTAGGTACACGCCAATCCAACGGCTGGCAGGTTTTGAGCATTGTTTCATTGACTTTTTGGAGTGTTGTGCACGCACAGTAACTGCAGCGACTTTGTTGTGTGAGGTCGTTAGGAGGCATTTCTAATTATAGTAACGAATAACAACTATAAACCAATGTGTAACCATCCTTTTAATGACGAAAGACAGATGATGAAAACAGAGGCGCCATTAGCAATTTTGGGTCCTATGAAAAAATATAAGGCTAGGCCCTCTAGCACACCCATTTTGCACCAAACATACAAGCCAACCCAGCTATCATAAACATTGTTTGCTATTTACTAATAGAGACCCATTACTTTTGCTATTGCTGACCACTATTATCATTAATTTGCATAAAGTTGAATTGTTCTCAACTTTGTCACGTAGCTGGACATGCCCACGTCTTGTCGCCAACGGTCATTCATGTTGCCGGAAATCAGCAAGCTTTTATTAAAATGAATGAGATTGTGTCGCTCCGTGTGCACACAGCTTTAAGCACCATCGCCTTTTATACCTGATTCAGCATGTCGACTCTGTAGTGGCGCTTGTCTGGGAGTCGGATCATAGCCAACCAGTGCACAAGAAATAAAACGGAAGTGACGAAGCAAGCAAACGACAAAGTCCAGAGGGAATGTACAGAACGCTCATCTAATTCGAATTTTCCCCATTTCTTATTCCAATATGTAAATATTAAAAAAATTTCTGTTTTGAGTATTAATAATAATAATAATGTAATTTTATTTATAATGCACTTAACATTTTAGTCAAAATCTTAAAGTGCTACAATTTTAAAACAAATTAACAAAGAGAAAGTTAAAAAGGTTAATAATAAAAAAACAAGTACTGCCACCTGCTGGTACCGAAAATTATATCATCGCACGCATGCGCAAAATGTGCGTGCTACTTCGTTGGCATCGCTTTGATGTGTCCCTACCCAAAAACAGATAGTAAAGGAAGGACTAGTGCAGTCCATTACAAAAATAACCGTGATTTTACTACAAATAAACCAAACAAAACATGTTTACTAGCTAATCCATGGTTACCACGAATCAACCATGATTATGTAAAAGTAACCATAGTAGAACTGTGATTTTGTTAAAATCAGGGAAACTACACTTTTACTTGTATAAAAAACCTAGGGCTGCACAATTAATCGCATGCGATTTTCACGCGCATCTCATCAGCATCTCGCACTGACAAGAGGGGAAATATCGCATTCATAATAGCGGATAAATCGTACGAAGCCCCAAAGGGGACATGGTGTAGGCACATGCAACTTTCGCTTTCACGTGCACATGTGAAAGTTTCACGTGAGCACGCAAAACTAAACTTTACAAATAAATTCTGCACATAAAGGTTTCACGTGAGCACATGAAACTAAACTTTAGATTGTTCTACTCCAATGTCACCTTAGGGGCTCGGTAGATTATAAAACGCTTGCGATTATGAATGCGATAATTTCCCGCTTTTTAGTGAACTATGGCTCTGTGTAGTAAATGCCGCCCTTACTGAAAGCAGCTGGTGTTTTTTTATTACTAATCAAGGAACCGGCTTTTATTGACGAGATGCACCTGACAATCATGTGCAATTTATCGTGCAGCCCTAAATAAAACTAAAGTTAATTTTCGTAAAAGGGAATCAACAACCACCCGGCAACAATATTAGCAACAAAGTCACGATATCCTAGCATCATATCGGCAATATATTCAGAAATGTCCTAGTCTTGACAGCTATTGTTACTGTACAGACATTAATCTCCAGTAAAGAGCCCATGATTGTAAAATAAATATTTAAGATCTTGAGTTAATTGTTGATTTTGGTGGGTCTCTCTACTAAGGAACACAGTCGTGACATTGTCATAAATCCTGGAAGGCGTGTAATATAGTTTCCTCTAGAACACAAGTTCCTGACACTTCTGTTGGGTGTTACTCGTGACCTCAGTTCGGTTGCGAGCTTCAGGTTCTTACGTTACCCTGCGAGGCATTTATAAGCGCTGAGGAACGTTGCTTTATAGTGCAGCTGTGGAGGATGCAGATATATGAAGCATCCTTCCCTCAAGCTCGAATGATAAACACAAGGAAACAGGACGTGGGAGTGACACGGACCTCACGACCAGCTGCCTTCCAGAAACTACAGGATAATGCTTTTAAGAATGTTGCCACGTGACGTGAATATTATTCAATACGTGTCTGAATAGAAATCACTCTTAGTTATTAGTCTGATGAATGGATGAGCCGCTAATATACCGTACAGTAGTTAAAAACGAAGGTCTCTGTGATGTCCTTCGAAGAACATGCACATAAATCAATCTCAGTGACCGTGAACCTGAGAAAGCACACACATGTGTGCAGATCAACACTTCTGAACACCCTTTCAAGTTGAAAAGCCACAGCTGAGCGCTTGACACAGTCCAGTTCTGCTCCCGGTATATTGTTTGAAAGCAAACAATGATTAATAGTTACACACACAGGAGAACACGTCACCAAAGCTTTTGTGAGAAGAAGAAGAAGAGCTGTAGTGATGAATACTTTGCTTCAGTTTGGGCTTATGACCTCTATCACACAGTTCGCTGATATTGGGTTTGTACTGGAGATTACTGGCTGCTGCGACTAATGATAGGACTGAAACCAAAGCTACAATTAACTTCTCGCCCTTTGAAGTGCACTTTGGGCACAGCACACTGGTGACAATCTGATCAGGCCAGGCTATCTGTAGGGTTTGGTTTGTTTTTGGAGTAAATGAAAACGCGAGAGTCACTTAAAATAGCTTGTCCACTTTATTTCCACTATTTGGGCAGGGAGAGATGTTTTCTTTTCCTTTGGCCCAAATCTGTGGTTCTTTATTTTGAGGCGTTTGATGCACGATCAGAGAATTGAATCTGAGGTTTAACAGGAAGTCAATGATAAGCTGTGAAAAAGATAAGCAAGAACACTTTACAATGAGGTTACTTTCGTTATTAAATAACCCAGACAGCATATAAATGAAATGCATTAGGTAGTAAGTGTATAATAAACAAACATGAGTTAACTAGAAACAATCACGAACACATATAATAACATTATTATAAACTTTTCAATTATAAGTTTGCGATTGATATTTGGCGTCACTTTTGAAAAAAAAATGTTGGGTTATATTTAACCCAGGGTTGGGTCAAAAAGAGACAAACCCAGCCACTGGGTTAAATAAACCAAGAAAATGTTTATATTTGACCCAAGTCAAAGCATTATGGGTTGAAACAACCCAGCACAGGTTAAATTACAACACAACAGATTTTTGCTTTTTGACCCAATGCTGGGTTGAAAGAATGTTTGCTTTTATTATTTAATGCTTTCAAATGTATATTAATTTTAAGTTCATAACACCTAATGCATTAACTAACTAATCTTTATTTGTAAAGATATCTATGTTCATTTTTTTAAGCTAAAATTAACATCTCGCCCTTTGAAGTGCACTTTGGCTGCAGCACACTGGTGACGTCTGATCAGGCCCAGCATCTTTTGTCGGCTATCTGTAGGGTTTGGTTTGTTTTTGGATTAAATGAAAACGCGAGATTCACTTAAAATAGCTTGTCCACTTTATTTCCACTATTTGGGCAGAGAGGGATGTTTGCTTTTCCTTTGGCCCAAATCTTTGGATCTTTATTTTGAGCCGTTTGATGCACAATCAGAGAATTAAATCTGAGGTTTAACAGGAAGTCAATGATAAGCTGTGAAAAAGATAAGCGAGAAAAGTGCTAACACTTTCGCTATCAAAATAACACAAACAGCATAGAAATGAAATGCATAAGGTAGTAAGTGTATAATAAACAAACATGAGTTAACTAGAAACAATCAAGTCCACATTTTTTATAAACGTAAAAGTTTGCAATTGAAATTTGACGTCACTTTTGAAAAAAAATTGTTGGGTTATTTTTAACCAATCATTGGTTCAAAAATAGACAAACCCAGCCACTGGGTTAAACTAACCAAGAAAATTTTTATATTTGACCCAAGTCAAAGCATTCTGGGTTTAAACAACCCAGCACAGGTTAAATTTTCAACACAACAGATTTTTGCTTTTTGACCCAATGCTGGGTTGAAACAAAGTTTGCTTTTATTATTTAATGCTTTCAAATTTATATTCATTTTAAGTTAATGAACACCTAACGGATTTTTATTTGTAAAGATATTTATGTTCATTTTTATATCTATTTAAGCTAAAATAAACATCTCGCCCTTTGAAGTGCACTTTGGGTGCAGCACTTTGGTGACGTCTGATCAGGCCCAGCATCTTTTGTCGGCTATCTGTAGGGTTTGGTTTGTTTTTGGATTAAATGAAAACGCGAGATTCACTTAAAGCAACACTATGTAGTTTTTTACCTTTAAATAATGTCTCTAAAATGATTTCAGTGATAGAACAACTTTTAACTGGACAAATTGTACTGTTGCTGCAACCTGAGCAGCCTCCTAGCTGCTACAAGCACACTCTGAAAGTGGAGGTGGAGGGTAGGAAACACAGCCCCGCCCCTCCCCCTGCCTGCAGAAGAGTGTCTGATACCAGGCACTGTTGCGCTTTTCAACCACATGGGGGAGCTGTAAGTCATTTTTACATGGAAACTACATAGTGTTGCTTTAAAATAGCTTGTCCACTTTATTTCCACTATTTGGGCAGGGAGGGATGTTTGCTTCTCCTTTGGCCCAAATCTGTGGTTCTTTATTTTGAGGCGTTTGATGCACGATCAGAGAATCAAATCTGAGGTTTAACAGGAAGTCAATGATAAGCTGTGAAAAAGATAAGCGAGAAAAGTGCTAACACTTTCGCTATCAAAATAACACAAACAGCATAGAAATGAAATGCATAAGGTAGTAAGTGTATAATAAACAAACATGAGTTAACTAGAAACAATCAAGTCCACATTTTTATAAACTTAAAAGTTTGCAATTGATATTTGACGTCACTTTAAAAAAAATTGTTGGGTTATGCAGAGTTTGCTTTTATTATTAAATGCTTTCAAATTAATAATCATGTTAATTCAAGTTAATGTCACGTAATGTATTAACTAATGTATTAACTAATTCTGTTCATTTTTATCTATTTAAGCTAAAATTAGCTCTTTTTTAACTTGAAGTGCTATTATAGATCTGTAGGTTGAAGATCTGGGGAAGCATGCAAAAACACAAAAACTTGATCCAAACGTCTGAAGTCTGTGCCAGGGCTGTGGGTGAGCACAGGTATCCAGTGAAATGACTTTATGAGCTGCTGATACCACCGTAAACTCTTTCAGACCAAGGCTACAGACAGTGAGTAAACAGTGTAAAGTTGTGAATCAACACCAAACCGGCACAAATCGACACTCTTCCCCCGCCTGTTACTGCGAGGCAGAGCCCTGCTGACTATTACCATAAAACCTTACTCAAAAGTTACTTTGATCAAATGTCTAAATTAATATGTAGAGAGCTAATAATAATATTGCACTAAGATGACTGTATTATTGCAAGTCGAAGCCAGAGAGTTAGATAAGTTATGCTATATTTGTGCTTGGGCTTAAAGATGCCGTAGAATGTTAAACAGTATTTTTCTAGGCATAGTTCTGTACATGGTAATGACATATCATGAGCCTTAAACACGATTGTTTCCTCCTTCTTATGTAAACCTTGTGCATGCAAAAGACCGCTGGATATCTCAACATAACACCAACTGTGACGTTACAGTCGCTATGTTTGGCCACAACATTAAATTACACATTAAATTAAGTACAATGCTGTTACAATGCTAAAAACAAAGTTGTGTCGCTATATGCTAGTTAATGCTATATGCTAACGTCTAGGCTAAAGTTCTACTATTGACGTTACAGTTACGTTACCTCTCGTCCATTAACAATCTCCAAACAATTGATTATTTCTCAAAATCTGTATCTTCATCTGATACAGACTCAAACATAAAATCTGTTTACACACACACAGAGCTACTGAAGGAGCTGCTATGAGAAACAGCCAATCAGAGCAGAGCTCAACATTATTATTCATGACCCTTCCAAATAAGGTAATAATAGACCATTTCATCATAAAGGCAAATCCTAAATGGACATCTCTGAATGATTTTTGCACTAAATAAAGACACATATCTTCAATGTAAATATCAGAAAACAATTTAACATTATTATAATGCATTCTTTGGCACCTTTAATAAAAAAGAACATTTTATAATGTAAGGCGATGAAGCTTGGTAGTATATCATCCAGCTTCATTTTTATATGAAAAGCAGCAGAATCCGTCAGACATTTTGCAAAACATATTATTTTGAACTAATCTCTTAATGCAAAATATTAATAAATATTTTCATATGCGCAAAAAAGTTAGCAAATTAAAACTCGATAAACACCACAGAAAATGACAACATCGAGGATCAAAACGTCTAAACATCACATGAGAGAAGTCTTCAGAGATTTAAACTGTGAGGAAGGAGATCTCAGGAAAAGTCTCGCTCATTATAGTTATCTGTGTTGTTTGCTTTCAGCATTGATGGGTACTGATAGAAATGTGTTTTCATGTCAGTGAGTAATGTGGAGTGAAAGCTTTCAAATCTGCAGATGCTATAAACAACCTCCTATTATAGCAGGTCGAGCATCAGACAGTGCACACAAACACAAAGCTTTTCTTCTGTAGTTATCAAGGCAGAAATAGTGGCAGTACACGTGACAGATATGCAAATTAAACAAGACCTTTATATTGCAACAATATACTTTTAGATCATAGTGTCACAGACGTTTCCACTAATGTCAAATCTCATGTTTCTCTCCATTTGTACTTAGATTTGCAGAGACAACAAAGTCTGCAAGTAAAACTTCCTCATCACATTCTCACAAGACCAAACAGTCTGAGCTGTGCTGTCCAAATTCATTTCATTGATCATAGTTTGTCTTCATAATTTATATTATGCTGTATATAAGGAATATCAAGAGAAACAACAGAGACAGAGTTGATACCAAAATGAGTCGACGTGACACAGCAGTTTCTATTAACATTTCCATCTGGGGTTGTAAATGCGTTTGCCTGAGATTATGCAGCAAGCTAAAGATTAATATTCACATCTTTCCTTCCACTGGCAAAACCTACAGTGAGTTAACAGAGTGATTTACCGTGGTGAACAGCGTGGCAGCTGTGTCTAAATGATCCCTGGAGGCTGTGAATATCATCCATTAGTTCAGCACTAGTATGCTGTGTTAGAAAAGTCATGTGACTCATGGTAATGACTGCCTCCAGATAACAGAAGCATTCACATGAGGAATGAAGACACACGGAGTGAATAGATGCCCTCGGTAAACGGCAAACGAAGAGACAACAGTGTATTGTTTTAGACAAGATAACCAGAAAAGATCTGAACAATATTTCAGTATTTTCTGTACTGGGAACGGTTTGATGGACGTGTTTGTGGCTGTAGTCAATGAGAATGTGCCACAAAGACATAATTCAAACAAAAGAAGAACAAAAGTTAAAGTTTTTGGTGTTAATTTCACATGATCCAAAGATACAATTGTCTATATAAAAGATTTGCAGGGTTCCCACACCTTAGCTAACTTCAAATTCAAGGACCTTTCAAGGATTTCCAGGTCCAATACCCTCAAATTCAAGAACTAAATGTGGGGACACCAGAGGTGTCAAGTAACGAAGTACAAATACTTCGTTACCGTACTTAAGTAGATATTTTGGGTATCTATACTTTACTTGAGTAATAATTTTTCAGACGACTTTTTACTTCTACTCCTTACATTTTCACGCAATTATCTGTACTTTCTACTCCTTACATTTCAAAAATCGCCTCGTTACTTCTTTTTATTTCTGCTTGTTTCTTTTTTTTTACATTCCGGCTTGTCAGCGTAAAAAACCTATCTTGATAAATTGCATCATCTGGATGAATGCGATTGTGGTTGGATGAGAAGTATAAACATCCACCATACCGACACCCTATTGGTTTGTACGCAATCCCCGCCCCCCCAGCTGACTGCAGATGATCAAAAGTTTGTTTGATAGCGCTGCAAAGATAAACATAAAAGAACCGCGAGAGCGATTAGAAAGCATGCGGAGCAGTTTGCTCTCGCGATGCTTTGATATCATCCGCCATCCGTTTGTACAGTAACAGAACGCGGCATTCTGCCTTCAAATGGAAAGTACGAAATAAAACTCGCGGATCACTTTCAGGTCAGTTCACATTCACAAGCCTGTGTAAATATATAGCTGGCTGCTGACACCAATCCATCTGTGTGATTTAAACATTGTACCAATTTATATCATGTAACTTCAGTTGTTCAACTTAAATGACATTGTGCTGCGTTGCGTTTTGAAGCATGGCAAAGATATCTATGCCAAAGACATCTGTTGTTTTGTAATAACTGCCCTAAATTTTATTTGCATTAACAAAACCTACTTAGCTAAATGCTTGAGTGTTAAATCAATCAAACACATAACCATACATACCAACTTTTGCTTTTGTTAATAGACATCAGCTGTTTCCTTAAACCTGACTTTTAATTTACTTACAAGACAGTCTTCAAAATTACTTGGATTTATACTGACATGTAAGATCAGCTTTGTCACATTAGATTAAGCTGAAGTCCATTAGCTACACTGGGACAGATGCAGAAATATAGGCTTTAATATATAATTGCATATGTGTGTAATTGTAGTTAGTGTTGCTGTCAAAATACAATTATAAATGATAACAATAGCATATTTCTATCCTCACACATACTATAGTTTGTTGTTTTTTAACTAAAGAGGGCACCACTGTAAAAGTTTGGCCAGCAGCGGCCCTGCTCTGAAGTTTGACTTTTTGCACCATTACAATACTTAATATTTATATATAATGCTCAGTAGTACACATATAAGGTTCTTTAATGCAGTGGTATACAAACCATTTTTTGCGGCCTTCCTTGTGTACAGTGGATTCCTTCGCAGCCCCCCCCCCCCAAAAAAAATGTATGACATAAAACATTCTAAAACATAAAATTTGAATTAAACAAAACATATAAAATTATACAATGTATTGCTTTTGTTTAGTAGCCTTATTGTTCTGAGGTTTAATTACACAGAATTTATAATAAAGTAATGAATTTCATGAAATATTATAAAACTGGGGCCCCTGGCACCATCTCGCGACCCCTAGTTTGAGAACCACTGCTTTAATGTATTTGTTTGCATTGTACTAAAATGCGTTCATTTTTAATGGGCATATACCGTATGCAGTTGAAACAGATAGCCTAGTGCAGGGGTAGGCAACATGGAGTTCTGATGTCCTGCAGTGTTTAGCTCCAGGTCTAATCAAAAGCCCCTGAAAAAGTCACCTGAAACTACAGGTAGCCAAGGTTTTATAAGGGTTGGAGCTAAAATTTGCAGGACATCGGCACTCCAGGACGGACATTGCATACCCCTGGCCCGAGTGCATCCCACATTTTTTAACATTAACATTTTAATATAACACTTTAGTTATTATGGCCTTTAGAAACGTTTTTTAGAGGAGATAGGGTAGTGCACAATAGGCCCCTGTGGCGCGGCCTAGGCTTTTTTCTCTGACATTTTTTTCCTTACATTACTTTTACTTTTATACTTTAAGTAGTTTTGAAACCAGTACTTTTTCACTTTTACTTGAGTAAAGGGCTTGAGTTGATACTTCAACTTCTACAAAAGTCTTTTTAAACCCTAGTATCTATACTTCTACTTGAGTAATGAATATGAATACTTTTGACACCACTGGGGGACACACTGTAACATTGTTACAGTTTCCTTTCGAGGGAACTTGCGCTGCGTCACTGTGCCCCGGTGACACTTGGGGGACGCCTCCAGGGGTAAGTGCATCTGAATGTGTATATCAAATTCAACCAATGGTGAGGCTTAACGACAAAGACAGGGTGACGCTGGAGCCAGGAAGTTTATCGCTATCTAAAATATTGCCAAAGACGGCGTTACAGGGATGCAGGAAGTATGACAAGGGAGACGCAGCGTCTCGTTCCCTTCTCAGGTAACAACAGTTACATACGTAACCCGAGACGTTTTCATGTGTCAAACACAACTATGCAAAAAAGCATTTTGGTATGAATCAACATTCGCATACAGAAGATATAAGCATTTAAAGCGAACAGTTTAGCACGTGTGTTTAAAAAGTCTAGAATTTTTATGATATTATCCTACACTACACAGGGAATAATATGGATTTTTTCCTGAAAACTTCTTGAATAAAATAGATTCAAGCACTTTCAATGACCTGTATATCTATGTATGTATATTTTCAAAAACTTCCCAGGGCCTTGAATTTTTCCCCCAGATTCACAAACTTTCAAGGATTTTAAGGCCCCGTGGGAACCCTGGATATGAAATACATAAAATTTGAGGATTAAAACAAAAATGTGGCATTGTTTCAGATTCTGAATGCAATGTTCAGCACTTTTATAGCTCAAAAGACTTGATGTTTCCTGGTATGTTTAAGCAATAACTTTCAATGTTTCAACTAAAATAGTATACAGCTAGAAACATCATAATTCAAAAAACATGCTCAGATTATTCTGTCTAGTTCTAAAAAAAATAAAACGTGAATAAAGTTTTTATAGAAACGCACAATTGCGCATTCGACTGTACAGATATTTTCCCGTGCATGTAAAAAACAAACTATACTCTGGGCTTTACAAGACGTTTTTAACAATGAATGGGAAGGTTTTTATGCATTTAGGCTGTTCATTTACATAACTGCGTTTTGGGGCCCTAAAAACTCAAACTTTTAAAGATGGGATTGCACGTAAACAAGAATCTGTGCAAACGGTGACATCATGCTCATGTCTTATGCTGAGTTCCAGACAGATCGGATTTAGATATTTCCCAGATCTTTATATTAAGTAACATTAAGCATTTTTAAGTAACAAGGAAATATCCTAAATCCCAGTATGGAACGTAGCATAACCAAAACAACAAAGGCTGCATTTATGACTGCTTCCCAACGAAGTTTTCAAAAGTTTGCCGCTTTATAAAGTTAGTAATAAACTCACCTCATCGTCCGTCTAAACAAAGTTACTTGATGCTTTTGCTGTCTAGTTTATATGTATCGCTTCGTAACGTGAGCAGTCGTGTAGTATTTCTCTACTAAGTAACATTGTCATCTTCTGGCCTGGCATGTGTAATAACTAATAAGCAACGATTTATTTGAAACATAAAGGAAAAACGTTACCGTTATTACTACTTTGTTGTTGTGTAAACAGAACCTCAGGGAAACATCTGAAAAGCCGAACGTTTTGTCCAAAAGTTTCAGTATTATTATGGTTTGGTTAGACTTTCTTACTGTCCTACATGTCTTTTTTTATTTGCATGAAAACTGTTTATTTCATTTACCAACAACTTCAAAACTTTGAATATACAGGATTAAAGATTTTCAAAGTAGTAAATATGTTGACATGCAGTTTTCTCTTTTGTCAAGCAAGAGCAGATTTTTGAGGATTCAGAAATGGCAAAGCATTTCTCAATGACTGGAGATGCTGATGTGTGTGTGTGGTTTTAGAAATATGAAGGTGGAAGGTATGTGGGTTTGGTTGTTTAGGGTGGACACTCTTTGGCAGTGTTTCTCTTTCCTGTGGGGAGTCTGTCATGTTCATTGCCAGCTCATTTTCTCACCTTACTTTCATTTGACTTGCCAGAATGGAATGCAAGGGCAGGGCGTGCCGCCCACCGTCCAGATCCCAGATGAAAGAGAGACGAGAAAAAGTCTGCGTCCGCGCGTGTGCAGGGGAGGGTTAAGAAAACAAAACCTCCAACGCTAAATCCACAAACTCACTTCTGCCACCACCTTGCAGGTCACCTGGTTCTTCCTCAAGACATGTTTTCTGGAGATAAGACTCCTTCAAGCAGGGGTCTGCAGGGAAAAGCTGCTAAAGAGCAGCAGTTAAATGACTTTTTCAGATGTACGATACACCCAGGTTTCCGATGGAGCCTCCCTTAGCAAACTTTGACCGCTTAATATTACAGGTTGGGACTTCAATCTAAATTTCTTCACCTGGAAAATTCCCTTCAACATTCCAAGTGTAACGGCATACTGTAAAAGCAATCTCTCCAATATATTTCAGGGAATTTTTAAGCGCCTCTCTACACATGTGGCTGTGTTGAAAGCCATCAGGGAATGTATGTGAGCCTGTGAGTCATATCTCACATTTGTGTCTCCTGAAGTGACATCAAATTAAATCCTCAGTACAATTCAAAAACAACACCTCAAAAAAATCTGTGTAAAATCACTCCGAGTCCTTGTGAACAAAGCAACGCTATTAGCACCTCTGTAACTTTCTTTGAAGCCCAACAGGGTGCATTATACAGAAAACAATGTCAATAAGTTCAACATTTTGGTTACTCTTTTGCATTGAGTTGCTTTGCTTTTAGCAATCTGCATTGCTGTGGGCATATGTATGCAAATAATAAATGACTTGCATGATAAATAACTCTTCACAACAAATTAAATAAGGCTAAGTTTACACGACCGCAATACGTTTTGAAAAATGTCACTGTCAAAAAGATCCGCATTTACATGAAAACTCAATGGTATTATGCACTCCAAGCCAGTAGATGGCGACGTTACTGTCTAAAGAAACACTACAAGTCTGCGCACATATGCATTCATCTACAGAGTGATAAATACAAACAATAAAGACGGCAAAAGCATCGAGCAGATTTGTTTAGATGGACAATAAGGTAGATTTATTACTGCAACTGACAATAAAGTTGGAGAAGCGTTAATAAACTTAGTATCTTGAGCAGCACAAACACAGTCCTGTAGGACGCCATTGTTGTTTTTGTATACTTGTGCATGCACAAGACGTCGCCATTATTCACGTTTTCATAGTTTATGAGGCGCCATCATTTTCAAAAGCTTCCTCTTTGAAATCCATCTTCAAAAGTTTGTGTTTCCACAGCATTGTTGTGTAAATGAACAGCCAAAAACTGATTTAAAGTAAAAACGCTGTAAATGTGTAAACAGCCCCAGGGGCGTCATGCACCAATTTTTTTTAAGGGGGCACAGTGTCAACAGCTCACAGAAATTTGTGCATACACAGACAATAAACGAAATATTATAGAGCTTTCAGTCTTTTCCATGGCACTTACATTTCTAACAATCTGAAAACCCCTGCTTTCATGCAAAAACCTCCAAAATAAAAGTGATGACTACTTTCATATCATATACTATTCAATCGGAATAATGACACATTTGCATCATATTCACATCTGAAACGGGATGTTTTATTTAAGTCTTAATGGCTTGTTTAATTGTGTCATTAATGCATTTTGCACAACAACTACATTATCATATAAAATTAATGTAATTTTAAATCCATAAAGTATATAAACAACGAAAATGACATAAGCTATAGCCACGTGATTGATTTTAATGTTCAATAATGATTTTAAAAAATATGTTTAGATAAAATTATTAGAGGAACGGATTTTTGCATTAAATTTTACCTCATGTGAGCATGTGAGATTCCGCGCCCGCGTGAACTTTGGCGAACTTTGGCGTTGTGCCAAGAAGATGAATCTCTGCTAATATAACGTTGAGACGGTCACATTTAAAACCATACATTTTCTACACAGAGAAGGTTAACTGCACATTACCGTACTGGGGTTTGGAAATGTTGTGAGCGTTTCTAACACGTTTTAATTCCTCAGATAGCCAAATGCAGCAGCAAGCCAGCAACTTCAGAGAGCTTTTTTTTTTTTTTTTTTTTTTATTAGAGAACATATGAACATTAATACAGAAAACAGGCATCAAAATAGAAACTTCCAAAGTTGAATAACAAAAAAAAAAAAAAAAAATAGAAGACAACTTCAGAGAGCTCGTGAGCGCGCCCAGACACTGATGACGTCTGCGACTGCGCTCTGACTGCAGCGCCAGCTGCCGCCAGAATAAAAGTAATGTAACATGATCAAAACACGATCAAAACGGCGAAAATCTCCGAAAAGTGACAAGGATGCAGCACAGAATGTATAATATTGTGCATATTAACAGATTAAAAGTCAAATAACAGATTAATGGACGCTTATTTGATTTTGAGGTTGGATGAAAAATCCATTGGCTCAAAAAAACCAAGGGGGCAGGTGCCCCCTCAGTTTGAATGGGCATGACGCCTCTGAACAGCCCCTATATTTAAAGGGACATTCCACTTTTATTGAAAATATGCAAATTTTCCAGCTCAACTAGAGTTAAAAATTTGTTTCTTACCGTTTTGGAATCCATTCAGGTGATCTCCAGGTTAGGTGGCCATTCGTGCCAGTTCCGCCGGACACGTCCCAAACATGTTTTCGGGTTCGTTCTCCGGAAGCCGCGTTGGTCGACTGCATCATCAAGGTTTAATATTTTGGGTTTAATTTCAGAAAAGCAACCGTTACATGACAAGGTAAGAATGAAACTACAATGATTGTATGTCTTAAAAGAAATAAATCTTAATTTTCTAATGTATTTTAACTGAAATGTGAGAACCTCGATGACATATGCGGTCGAGCAACGCGACTTCCGGAGAACGAACCCGAAAACATGTTCGGGACATGTCCGGCGGAACTGGCACGAATGGCCACCCTACTCCAGGTCTGGCGCTAGCACTTAGCATAGCTTAGCACAATCCATTGAATCTAATTAGACCATTAGCATCGTGCTAAAAAAAACCAAAAGAGTTTCGATATTTTTCCTATTTAAAACTTGACTCTTCTGTAGTTACATCGTGTACTAAGACCGACAAAATTTTTTAAATTGTGGTTTTCTAGGCCGATATGGCTAGGAACTATACTCTCATTCTGGCTTAATAATCAAGGACTTTGCTGACGTAACATGACTGCAGAAGGCGTAGTGATATTACACACTGCCCGAAAATAGTCCCCTGCTATTGAAAGTAACCAAAGGGCCTATTTTCGGGCAGTGCGTAATATCACTACGCCTGCTGCAGCCATGTTAAGTCAGCAAAGTCATTGATTATTACTCCAATTTGAGCTTTTAAATGCAGCTTAAAAATTTTTGTCGGTATTATTACATGATGTAACTATAGAAGAGTCAAGTTTTACATAGGAAAAATATCGAAACTCTTCGGTTATTTTTAGCGCGATGCTAATGGTCTAATCAGATTCAATGGATTATGCTAAGCTATGCTAAAAGTGCTAGCGCCAGACCTGGAGATCAGCTGAATGGATTCGAAAACGGTAAAAATCAAATGTTTAACTGGAGCTGGAAAATGAGCAAAAAGTGGAATGTCCCTTTAAGAATAAGTATACTCTTAACATAAATCCTTTAAAAAGGCACATACTTAAACATATTCAATTATAAAATATTTGTGTTTATAGCCTCCACACCCCAAACATAAGGAAATGAGGGGTCTCTTAAAAAGTGTGGAGCACTGACTCTCGTGACAGTCTGCCACTAAAATCATTTCCTTACTCCGTCTTATCTTTAGGTAAACGGCACACTGTACTTCTTTACAGACGTCACAGTGTGCCCTGCACTTAGGGGTGTGTCCTCTCCGGTGTGACCAATCAGAGAGCAGGAACAGGAAATGACATTCACAGGCTTGTTAACATGAGACTGATAACCGGACAAAATAACATAAGGTTATCTTATGTATGCGTGTGTGTAAGAGAGATACAGGACTCAAGTCTCTCTAAGGTTGTTGGCTTCCTATGTGTGACACTTTCCAGCAATAATCAATTCTCTATCATTACTCAAAATCATTTTTTTCTGCATGTGCTTCCTTCTCGTAAGCGTGATTGAAAAATCAGATACGCACATGTTGCAAAATGCTCATTTCCCACAATTTAAAGTACAGACACGTTGGCTTATTTTAAAGCCTGCAGTAACACTTTGGCCTTTGAGATGGACAGCCGTGATTGTTAACATCATACAGGAGCACATCGAAAATCCCTTATCCACGCACCATCCAATCGTGCCAATAACCTTTTTTTTTTTATAGTTCACGGAGTCATTTCCTCAGCAGAACATGTGTTTCTCTAATTGTCAGTCATGTTGTTTTTTGGGCTCAGGATGTGACAGCACATTTCTCCGTTTAGTTATTAGCTCACCGCAGTGAATACTGTGCTGTGCAGAACATTATGCAGAAAAGCGTTAATGGCTTTCTATAGTGCTCCTGCATACACAAGATTATACAGTTTAAAGTCGCAGTCACTTTTCTCTGAACGCCGTTTGTAATGTAATGTGTTTGCAGACTAACACACATGTTCAATAATTCAATCAGATTTTATGTTTAACACACGTACAGCTGCTAACACACAAAACAAGAAATTATGAAATTAGATAAAAAATGATATATTATTAAACAGAACATTAGATATGAACTGTGTGTGCAGTATATCAGATATTCAAAGCAGTTTAAAACTTTACATTCATGCATTTGACTTTATCCAAAGTGACTTACAGTGCATTCAAGGGCTGCACAATATATCGAAATTATCAAAAACATCACAAATGTGCATATGCAATAACTTAATTTTAATACATACCAAATGTTATGTATAGTTAAAGTTTTTGCAAAGAGACTGTTTGTGGCGTGTGGAAGATGATCAACTATAAGAATGAATGTGAAACTTATGTTTGTTTATAATTTTCAGTTTTTAAACATATTTTAAAGAGTTTAAATTAATTGCACAAATTCATAGCAATACCGTATTGCATATGGTTATCATTAAGCATCAAATATCGAATTTTCCCTAATTCAAACGTTACGATTTTATCAGTATGACATTTTCCTAAGAACTAGTGATGATGTAACAGCCGCCGATATTTTTCGGCCGATTTTTGATTAATTTGAAACCATCAGCATATCGGCAATAGCACAAGAAAGGCAGATACTGATTGTTTATTAATTAACTGCATAAAGAAATCCATTATATGTAAAAAAAGTGTTAATGTTGTTAATAAATAAATGCTGAATAGCAAAAAACTCCTCTTAAGGTTGTCATGCTGTCTTATTATATTAGTTTTAGCTTAATTTGTGCCTCTCTTATTATGTTGGTCAGTTAAATGTTAATTAGATCCAATCCATGTTCAGTAAAAATAATTTGATGCAGAAATAAACTAGCTTATAGACCAACTGTATAGTATTGTATAAAAGTGTTTAATATCGGTATCGGCCAGAAGTTGTCTGTTTAAATCGGTATTGGCCAAAAAAAAAATCCTATCGGTGCATCCCTACTAAGAACCAAACTCATGACTTTTTGCACTGCAAACACCATGTTTCAGTCCCTCCCGAAAAACGTGATTATGCGATCGTATAATTTAACTCATATTCCGCCAAGTCCGCATATTTATGTGGGGGATGCATTTTTTCAAATATGCAGCACTTTCGCAGCATAAATTGCAGATTTCCATGCGCAAAATATGCAGGCTTTGCATGATTTCATAATCCCTGCATTTTCGTAGCAAAAATCACATATATCTTAGAGAAAAGTTGAAAAATTTAGCATTTACCTCACACAAGCGCAGCCATGTCTCCTGTTGCCATGGGAACGTTATGAAGTGACGTGATTATGTGACGTGTATCATTGAAAAGCTGCAAAAGCTGAAAACGTTCCCGCAGTTTTTTCAAGTTCCCGCAACTTTTGCAAGTTCCTGCAATTTCATTGCATAAATATCCCGCATATTCCATCACAGTTTTTCTGGAAGGACTGATGTTTTTACCAATTAAGTTACGAGAACATAAATAAATACTGGTACAAGAAAGTAATAAACTATGGGGCAGTTTCCCGGACAGGGATTATCCTAGTCCCAGACTAAAATGCATGATTGAGTTGCCTAATTTGAAAACACCTCGCACTGACATATTTTAACATATATCAGTACCATTGTTTTGTCTCAAAATGCATATTAGTATTGTTTTTTGTGAGGTTTGTTTGTAAAAACTACTTAAATGTCCTAAAATAACTAAGGCCTACACTGAAAAAATTATTCATTTAATTTACTCAAATATTTTAAGGTAAGTGGTTGCAATCAATTTATTTTTGCTACATTTAAACAAAAAAGATTAGTAAAGTAAAATAAAATAAAAAACTTTTGTTTAAATGTAGCTTAAATAAATTGATTGCAACCACTTACCTTAAAAAATTGAGTAAATTAAATGAATCATTTGGATTAATCTAAACCCTGTCCGGGAAACCGCCCCATCATTTCTAACCGGAACAAATATGAATTTTTCATTATAATAAACTACGTAGATTTTTGCCTAACATTATGATGGCAATGTGTGTGCCAGCTTCGCAGTTTCTTACGCCCGGAGTATAGTTAGTTTTTTTATGTGTACATGATTGAACACACAGCCTTGCAAAGTATAGTTTATTTAACTCGTACGTGTACACAGACGTTCAATGCATGCGCATTGCCACAAAATACAATGCATTTTCTGGCATACATACTACATTCTCCGCAACGTGCATGCACGACCTACGCATACAATGTATGTGGGGTTATAAAAATCCCACGCAAAAAGGACCACACTTTGGCCTTAAGGTGTTTAAAGATGTAACTCTCCATAAGATATTCTGATCTTCAGTTATGATTCAATATAAGTCTACAGGACTGTTTTATTTTATTATATCTGATTTATGAGTCTAACAGCCACCCTTGATGCCTCCAGTGGCTTAATGCTTCAATATAACACATCATAAAGTTCCAAGCACATATGGAGAAGACAATATATAATTCCTAAATAAACTCAGCATTGGGGACCGTATCCCAGTGAAAATCTCTTTATCTTTGATCTTCATTGGCCAAAGAAAGATGTTAGTACCAGCTGTGAAGTTGGCACGGCCTCTCTGTGCTACTTGGCTGGGAAGTAGGAAGAGCTTTTGAGTGGGACAAGAGGAGGGGTGTGGGGTGAGGAAGTGAAGGTGGTGGGGTTAAGTAGGAGGGAGGGAGGGTGCATTGGTATCCTGAAAGACCCACAGTGTGCTCGCCAAGGAGAACTCTGGGAATAAAGGTATGGTGGGGGCTTCCTACCGGAGAGAGCAAAGCTGGAGAACAATGCTGTGAAATCCAGCCAACACCCCGCGACGGTCACCATCTATCAACACTGCACTGTTCTGGCTTGCACGTCCAAACTTTTTATGCCAAATTAGGCTTCTACAATCCTCCAGAGAGATGCTGCACCTTTGAGCAGAACCGAGTCGATTTTCATGCATAAATCTGGAGATAAGAAGCATCTAACATTACAGATGAGTCTAGAGGCGATGGCACATTACCCAACGCCTCTGTGACGGGCGGCTGTGGGTACTGTGAGAGCCCGAGGTAAACACAGTCGACCTGTTAAGTCTTGCACTGAAACTGTAAATCATCCACACAATCTAATTAAACGCATTTTATAAGCATACGGAAATGCATGATGTAATTGGAGAGGCATCAAGACAGGATTTTACTCCAGTGTGCAGTATTAATTCTACAGTAAGTAAAGCATCGCTATTACTCTCATACTTTAAGGGGTCATTTACACGACAATGTTTTCACCTACTGTATAATGGGAAACTTTATGCATTTTGGACGACACAACAATGGCGTTTTTGGGTCCTAAAAATGCAAATGGGTTTCGAAGTCCATGTAAACTATGAAAACATGAATCTGTGATAACAGTAACATCACGCATGTGTAAATTCAGTCTATAGCAGGGATTTTCAAACTGTGGGTCAGGACCCACTTAAAGGCGGAGTGCACAATGTTTGAAAGCCAATGTTGACATTTGAAATCACCTAAACAAACACGCCCCTACCCCAATAGAATTTGGCCCTTCTTTTGATAGACCCGCTCCACACATACGCAACCCCAGCAAGGATGTCGGTTAGATGACACGCCCCTAACTGCTGATTGGCTACAAGTGTGTTTTGGTAGCCCGACTACCTTTTCCAAAGCGTTTTTCAAACATTGTGCACTCCGCCTTTAACTTGTGGGTGGCACAATGGGATAAGGTGGGTCGCGAATGCCACAAAAACAGTTTAGTCCAACTAATGACAAGCAATGATTTTGATATGATATACGATAAGGTATTTTGATATTGCAATAAAAAAAACTTAAAATAAAAAATCCACTTATTTACATTTGAAAATATGTTGGTGGGTCTTTGGTTTGAAAAGTTTGGGAACCCTTGGTCTACAGGGATGCGCAATTATAACCAAAACAACAATGGTGGCCTAAATGACTGTGTTTGTGCTGCTCAAGATACTGAGTTTATTAAAGGGATAGTTCGGCCAAAAATGATATAAAACCCATGAATTACTCACCCCCAAGCTGTCCGAGTTGCGTATGTCCATCATTTTTCAGACAAACACATTTTCTGATATTTTAGAAAGTGTTTTAGATCTTTCAGTTGATTGAATGTGAAGTTAAGGGGTCCACGACCTTCAAGTCCAAAAAAAGTGTGTCCATCCTTCACAAAATAAATCCAAACGGATCCAGGATGATAAACAAAGGTCTTCTGAGGGTAATCCGCACGGTGTTGTTGTAGAGATATCCATATTTAAAACTTTATTAACGAAAATAAATACGTTCCGGTAGCGCCGCCATCTTAGTCGCGTCCGCATTCAGGATGAGAGCTTACGCAGCCTACGGAGGCTACTCTGCCGCTGCTCTGTGCCCCCGCCCTCCAAATTTGTCATACGTCACTAAGAAAAGTGCGTACACTACGCTAGTACTCTCTCCTGAATACAAAGGAGTCTAAGATGGCGGCGCTACCGGAAGGTAGTTATTTTCGTTAATAAAGTTTTAAATATGGATATTTCTACAACAACACTGCGCGGATTATGCTCAGAAGACCTTTGTTTATCATCCTGGAGCCACTGGACGCACTTTTTTTGAACTTGAAGGTCGTGGACTACGGGTGGACGCCGTAACATTACATTTAATCAACTGAAATATTTCAACTAAAATATCCGAAAATGTGTTTGTCTGAAAAAAGTTTTGGACATATGCAACTCGGACAGCTTGGGGGTGAGTAAATCATGGGTTTAATATCATTTTTGGCCGAACTATCCCTTTAACTCTTCTCCAACAAAGTTTAAAAAAAAAATTGGGCTTTGTAGGTCAGGGTCACTTGTAGTATTAAAACTACCTCATTTTACGTCTAAACAAAGTTGCTGTATTTTTCACTCTTTAGAGAATGCATGTAGTGTTTCTTACAAAGTAACATCGCCACCTATTGGCCTGGTGCAATATAGCTTTTTTGGTCATTTATGATCCTTTTTACTCGCATTTAATCTTTTTCAGTGGTTTTCAATCTTTAGTCGATGGATCTTTTTTCGTGGGTACATGACATTTTTTAGAAACCAAAGGAAAAACATTTTTATTTTTTACCTAATCGTCGATGTGTAGCTAAGATTAGAGATGTAAACAAACCCCTGACCTTTGCTGTTTGTGTAACAGACATGAATAAAAACAGAACACGGATATACGGCAAAAAATTAATTTCTCAGGCCAAAAATATGTTTTAAATATATGCTAAATACAATTTGTAGAAAGTAAAGTTCAATTAAATATATTTTTAAATTTGAAAATATATTTAGTTTTAACCTGATATTTCAAAGTGTATTTCAGGGACAACAAATACATTTCTAATTTTACAACACATACGGCAAAAAAAATTATATTTTTCCTGGCCAAACATATAAGTTTTTATAAAATCTATATATCTATATTTAACATGTTTATAGGTAACAAAGTTTTTCTTCTAATGCGATGTTAATATAAATGCTTTAAAATATACAGTATATTTAAAAAAAATGTATTTCAAAATATACAAAAAATGGCTGAAAAACATATTGGTGAAAAAATTGTAAATATATTTCAAAATATATTTTAGCACATATATTTTTTGGCAATTTAGTGTATATTTTAAAATATATTTAAACATATATTTTTTGCCCTATGGATGGACATAAAAATCCCCTTAAACCCACTTGATTTAATATTTTTTAAAATAGCACAAAACACTTAATTTAGGTCTGAAATCACCTCTTGCGCATGCATATTGGTTTCACGTTTTATCATCTAACAGGGTGGCATTTCTTTAATTAAAATGTGTTTCAAGTGTCTAAATGCTTTAGCAATCAGTGCATGTCTCTAAACTGGAAGCGTTTTATTTCCTGAAAGAGGGATCTGAATCATGTGTACGTGCCGTACATACCAAACTGCTTTAATTCATGCAAAGAACTAAAAGGCTTTAGGTGCAACAAGTATGCACCACTGCAGGGCTTCCTTATTCTCACACACACTTTCCACGCCTGAAGCCGTCTAGCCATTTATTTTTATCTGCTAGTAACTGCAGTGTCCCTTTAGCATTTCCGTTTGCATTGTTTGTGTGGCGAAAATAATAGCGGGTGAAACCTGAGCATCACTCTCAAAAAACCATCTTTATGTTATTCTGAGACCTGGAAATCATTCAGTCATTACTGGAAATTCTTACGCTGGGAAACAACACGGACATAAACAATGCTTCTTCCTCCAAATACTTCCTATCGGTTATGTATATATATTTAGACCCAGCATGTCTCATGGTTTCACAGTATTGTCCGCTGAAGGTTACTGTGTCACTAGCACGTCTCATCGCTACAATGTGTCTGTCTACAGTCACGTTCTATAAGATAGACCAGAAATGAACTGGTTTTGACCTGATATAACAGGTCATCATGGTTGTGATGTCATAAACAGTACAGTTCTACCGGTATTATTCTTTTGCATTAGAATATGTCTGCATATTACATCACATAAAACTCTTTTGTAACAAAATAAACAATAAGGCCCATTTAGCTCACAACAAGTGTTTCAGCCAATGTTTTACATCTAACTGTGAGCACTCGAGATATGAGAACACACACTTTGAAGGGCACTTCATTAAACACAGCATGTGACGCAGTCAGCGTAGATGCCCTGTCGAGTGACTGACAGTCACCGTGTGAACGCAGAGTCATTGCTATTCTGCGCACACGCCGACATAGCCCGAAACTCATCCGGAGAGAAAGAGAGTTCATCTCTGACAGCCGGAGAGGAAGACAGAGCGAGAGACATAAAGTTATTGGCAGTCGCCTCACGTCTGCCAATCTGCGCAGCAACACAGGGAATCGTGACGTCAAACCAATCGCTCGAGTAAAGGTAAAGAGCCTGACTTGATTCATGAAGATCAGACTGAAACGAGACCCCCTGATAACAACATTCATGCTGGAGAAAAATGCATGCTATTTTCCTACAGTCGGCTTATTTGGAGGACAAAGAGAAACATAATCATTCAATTCATAAATGCACACGTGCCCATCAGAGTCACAGCTTTCATAATGATAGATAAGAAGAGGACAGAAAAGTGCAGGGTGGAGAGAGGGGTATGGGAACTCGAGCCAGGAATCAAACTCAGGTCAACGAAAGCAAATCCGTGGCATATGTTGGAGCACTTCCCACTACACCGTCTGCCAATTTTTAACCACCTACCAAAACACCAAAGCAATGCCTTAGCAACAAAAGAGAATACCATAGCAACGGCATAGCATCACGGGAAACCAGTTAAATTTTGAGTGGAGGTACAGTAATAACCATGTCACAAATGTTGGCTGTCAGTATTTCTTTAAGGATATTTGAGGCACTTTGTCAAAGCTTTAATGCTCTGTTCTCAGATCAGACACACATACATATCACACATTTCTGTACAATAAAGGTGAGATGGAGGTGAGACCAAACCCCAGAATCCCAGCATGCTTAGTTCCTCTCGCAGGTTTTGTGCTCTTCATCTTGTTTGATCAGCTTGGCCAAAAAATAGTCTAGTATATAAACACTCTCAAAAGCCTTTTGAAGTGAAGATGATAGATTAATGTGTTATCCAAAAAATTACCCCCTTATATGACGATTTTGCTGCGTTGTGTTTTTGGCACTGCGTTTAAAGTGTGATATTTTCAATGACAGAGAGCAGATGGCCAATGGATACACAATCTGAAACATACACAATATAATATATAACTTACGTAAGGGATAGGCAGCCGGTAGTTATTGGGAAATAAGCCCCGACAGTGTGATCAGGACCCGACGCGAAGCGGAGGGTCTTGTATCACACTGAAGGGGCTTATTTCCCAATAACTACCGGCTGCCTCTACATTATCCCGCTTATTACACGGCTACTTGCCACATAAGAAAAAAAAACTGGACATGAATATGAATTTGAAACATTTTATTGGCATATTTGTTTTAAATTAACATTTTTATCCTTCCGCAAAACTTTGCACAGATGCATAAAATGATCGTAATACCTTATTAAGATCCTCTGCTTCATACTTGTCTGTCTCCATTTTTTTCTCTTTAGCCAGTCTTTGAGAAGTTTTAATGCCCATTCTGTATTTTTTTGTGTGTTGGCTTCGTATCTGTCATGCTCTATTTTGTCAAGTTCAGTCTCAGTAAGCTCTCTGTGTCTTGTCGTGGTTGTCGAGTGTTTGTCACAAGATGGCGCCAAACAGACAGTAATCTTTATTGATCTTTATTGGCGCGGAGCGATTTTACTCGTGCAAGTAGTACCGGCTATGCGTTATTATTTTGGAGCGGTTATTATTTGAAAAGAACGAACCTGCAAATGTCTCAACTGACCAATCAGAATCAAGCATTCCAGAGAGCCGTGTAATAAATAAGAATAACATTCACTATTATAGCCATATGCATGGTTAATATAGCTAATGCAATGCAATTCTTTAAAGGGGCCATGGCACAAAACTTTTTTAAGATGTCAAATAAATCTTTGGTGTCCCCAGAGCTCATATGTGAAGTTTTAGCTCTAAATACCATATAAATAATTTATTATAGCATGTTAAAATTGCCACTTTGTAGGTGTGAGCAAAAATTTGTCGTTTTGGGTGTGTCCTTTAAAATGCAAATGAGCTGATGAAGTGCAAACACTTATCACAATGATGGTGGTTTTTTGCAATTGAAACTCAATTGTGCTGTGAATTATTTTCTTTCTTTCTTTTTCTCTGCACTAAATGGCAATGCTGTGATTGGATAGTGCAGATTAAGGGGTGGTATTATTATAATTAGAGCTCCTTATGACATCATAAGGAGAGCAAAATTTCAATGACCTATTTTTTCATGTGCTTGTAGAGAATGGTTTACCAAAACTAAGTTACTGGGTTGATCTTTTTCACATTTTCTAGGTTGATAGAAGCACTGGGGACCCAATCATAGCACTTAAACATGGAAAAAGTCAGATTTTCATGCCATGGCCCCTTTAAACGGCAATATCAAATAAGCATAATTTGATAAGTTAAATCAGTAACTCGCAATCTGTGAAACACTAAAGGTTTAAGGATCTAGACAAATGAGACAATAATGCAAGCAAAAGCTTAGTAAACAAATCCTGCCCAGCTCCAAAAAAAAAAAAAAAAACACAAACAAGCCATCTTGGAATGTGAAATTGAGATATCATCTTTGTTTACGAGCTCACTTCTGAGACCTAAGAATAGATTTCTATTTCTGAAGTATAATTTCATATCAGTCGCAAAAATAACAAACAAAAACAGTAAATATTTAACATATAATTATCGAAAAGAACAAGCCCTAGAAATAGGCAAAATTCCAGCGAGGTAATAAAAACTTGAGGTTACTGCTTTAAAATATTCAAGCATGCTGCCACTTTAAGATTAAAGTGGATAAATGTGTTATATATAAACTTATATTTTGCAAAGAAACTGTTAAATTTTTTATGCTGGTTTTCCACACACAAATCCAAAACCCTCCAATAGCTTGCTTGTTTGTTTTTATTTTGCCCTGCAAACACTTCTCCCATATAACTCATCTGAATATTTGTTTGTATTGTGTATATGTATACGCACCATGAAAAGCTAAACTTTTAAAACGACTTAAAAACAACTTCAGATGTTTTATCAGACACCTGTAGCAGGAGATACAGGACATGTGATGAACACCACAGCCTGTATAGAGGATAAAAGCACTCATAACACATTTATGTCACACCATTATACACGATGCATCTATAAAACAATGGTTTCCTGGAAAACAGCAGTGACTTCTACCTATGCATGCTGGGAAATTACAGTCCTGGATGTTGTCATTTATTTTTGCATGAAAAAAATTATGAAGAAATTCTCAAAATAGCTTTTTCTATCATGTGGGCTGGGTAATATAGGGGAGAGCAGCGGCGAAAGCACAATTTTTCTATAAAAATGTCATTTTTGAAAGAAAATGTTTAAAACAGATATATATAATTTGTCTCTTTATCTTTGCAAAAAAAATTTAATTAGGTGAGAACCAGTGTGGAAGTAATGCGGGACAAAGTAACAAAGTGATTGTCTCTGAGACAGCAGCTTTAGCACACAAGTTTTTCAAAATAAAAGTAAATCGGGTTTAAATGTCAAGAGTTCCTGTCGGGGCGAATGTAACACTTGTTACTTTTGTCCCGCTGCTAATGTTGCAATATGTTGAACATTTATATTATGCTAATTTGATTCAGTTTAATTTTCATGGTGTTCATACTATTGAAAAAAAAAATTATTTTCAACAATTCAAGTTTGTACTGCTGGGTTGCTTTTGAAACATTTGGTGAAACTGAAATTTAAAAATGAAAATGTAATTTCATAATTATTTTAATATTTACACAAAAATCTATTTTGTTCGTTTGTGTTACTTTTGACACAACAAAACTTCTGACATTAACATGATTTACTTTAATACTAAAAAACTCTGAGATGACGGACTTCATGAAGTGTTACAGCAGTGGTTCCCAAACTTTTTCAGTGTGCGGCCCCCCTTGTGTACAGTGGATTTTTTCGCGGCCCCCCGAAATTTTTTTTTATGACAAAAACAGTTTTCAAATGTAATATTTTAATTAAACAAAACATATAAAATTATACCTAGTAGTGCTGTTGGTTAGTTGGCTTATTATTTTTTAGGTTTAATTACACAGAATTCATGATAAATGAATGTATTTTATAAAATGTCATAAATCTGGGGCCCCCCTGGCACCATCTCGCGGCCCCCAGTTTGAAAACCACTGTGTTACAGCACTAAATAACCTGTAGATTAATCAGTACTGTACAAATTAAACAAGAAACACAACTTGTATTTATAAAAAATTACTGCTTCAGTTATTTACTTTTCATGATCAAAAAAACCTTCGGACCCAACCGTGGTAAATGATGACAAAATCACGAGATATTTGGCAGCACTATCATGTACAGTAATCGCTTTTTTACTTTTATCCAGCGTTACTTTCGTCATTGCTATCCCTTATTTCAAGTTTGGTAATATATCAGTATTTTTACCCATTGGAATATGGTATGAGACAATAACATCTATATCGGTGCGGTCTGATAACCCTACTTTGCAACAGAAGCTCTGCTAGAAATGATGAGGTCAGATTTAAGATTTCCAACCAGCTCGCAAGTTGTACAGCTGAATATTTTCAAACAGGGAGAAAACCCCTGTTTATGAATTTTATTTTTGTGATTGTGACATCTAAGTCCTTGACTTGCATGTAAACATGTAATACACTTTGCAGAAAATACAGAGATATTTATCGTATAACGTCACCAATCCCAAAATTACAGAGATATGAATTCTCTTCAAAATTGCCTGGCCCTTCAGGTCAGCCAGAGACTTTAAATATTCCCACATGGGCTATATATGTTTTATAAATATCTTTCGTAGCCAAATGTGGTCAAAATCAATAGGTCTGGGCATTATAGACCCAAATTCCCATCTCGGTAATATCAGATCATACCGGTATCGACGATATTGTCTCATCCTGTGAAAAAATACTGATACTATCCTAAAGCTGCAACTTTACTGATGCAAAATTATAATGTTATGTTTGAGCCTGAAATAAGTGTGAGTAAATACAGATTTTATTTTGTGCTTTCTTCAATAAATTATGCAGCATATATTTACAACGCGAGCACACGGCTTGGTGCGGTTTAATGATCTGCTGGTCGAGCCTCATTAAGGCCGATGAAACACATTGTCGGTTTGAAAGGTGAGAAGAAATCTTATTAGCGGTTCTGAAGGAGGCGTCGCATTAACATGAAGCTTACGTGACTGTCAGAGCTCATGCAAATGAGACAGCAGATTTACCGATCACTGCTTTATTTCCTGCAATTATTCGCAGTAAAGCTACAAACACCAAATTATACAGCTGTTGCATCCATCTTTCAACAGATCACAGAAACAATTACACAGGATCACAGAGCGAGAAACCAGAAATTTACTGCGGCTTTGGCAAATGTAACATGCAATTTACATTTTGATACTGCTGTAAGAGATTCCATTGAGGCACAAATATCAGTGCCAACAAGCATCAAAGGTCACGTTCACAAGATGTTGGGAGCCTACAGCAACAATAGCAGATCTGTATACACAAGTAGTAGTTGGTATGGTATGGTTGGTATTTGATAGCACATCTTTGTTAAATCCAAACCGATGTTCTTGAAAAGTGAGTGGGACGTTAAAACAACATGTATAACATTTTATTTCCTGATGAGTCAATCAGAATTAAAAGCATCTTATGCAGTGTTACCCACAGAGAAAAAATGTGTTGATTACCGCCACGCACAATGGGGTCTTTCTTGTGCACTTAGCACGCACGACCACCCTCTCTGCAATGACATTTTCACCGTGCACACCAACAGTTGCGTCAAGTATAAACCACAGTGAAATGCATCGCCTGCCTATGGAAGGCCAAGTGGTTCAAATATACGTAAAGTTTTAACAAATGAAATACATGTCAACAATGTGTAGTTCTGCCTCATGATTAGTCGCGACTAATCGTTTGCAGAACAAAAGTTTTTGTTTACATAATATAAAAAATATTTATTTAATAAATATTTATATAGATATTTTTATATATAAATATAAACATGAATATACACATGCAAATTATATTAATATTTTTTTTCTTAAAATTATACATGTTTGTGTGTGTATTTATATAAACATAATTATTATACACAGTACACACACATATATTACATAAACAAAAACTTTTATTCTGCAAACGAACTTGGGACATATTGTGAGGCAGCACTATATTTTACATGTACATAACGCCGGATTTCCACCGACTGCGGAGCGGCTGCAGATCTGCTCCGCTGCGTTACGGCTCCGCACTCCGCTGTCCGCCAATACCCACCAGTTCCGTATTGGATGCAGAGCGGCTGCGTGCTGAAGTGACCAGGACCCATGAGGTCTCGCAAATTCACGTGATGATCGCGCGATACCTAGTTCTGTCTCCGCCAATTATGACTTGAATTATGACGTTTTTACAAACCAGCCCAGATCACAACACGAGATCTCGCGTAGACATCGCAGTACATCAAATCCATCCAAAATTCAAAAAATAAGAAAGCTGCAAAAACCATTTATTTATGCTCTATCTTTAATGTATTTATTATACCATATACTTTACAATTTAACTCCCCCTGGCTCTGTTCTTGTCTATTATTTGTTGTTTCTATATTAATGATTTTGTAATGTTTGTATTGCAAAGATTTAATAAAGGAAAAAAACACGAGATCTCGCGAATTCAGGTATGATCACGCGATAAAGTCATGGCTCCGCCCTGCGGAGCTGTCCGGCATCCGTCAAAAATAGAAGCTCCGCGTATTTGTGCCGGAGGGCTGCGGATGGCCGGAGCTGTGACGGATTCGGAGCGCAGTCAGTGGAAATACACACATTGACTTGAATGGAAACCGATTGACTCCGCCGCCGTTACGCAGCGGTTCCGCAGCCTTTCCGCAGTCGGTGGAAATTGGGGGTAACTCTTATCCCACCATTGACAAGTTATCTCGTCAATTAAGAGTAACCGCTTCCTTGCCAATGACATGTTTTACGTCAATCCATATTTCGGCTATTATCCACTAGGTGGCACTCTTACCCAACATTTAAAACACAAGCATTTACTGTGACAAGAATTTCACATTAACTACGTGTATGTGTGAATTTCATGAATATAATTTTTTCTCCTGTGTCCTCACCGACCCTTCAGCAGAGAGCTGTTATGATTTGATCCAAATTAGACACCCACAAGACCCAAAAAATTAATCTGTGGATGTCTGGGTACACAGGAAGAAAAAATGAAATAATGAAATGAACCGAATGCATGTATTATATTCATCGAATCAGGTCATTCAGAAATACCGATTTGTTGGCAGAATCCATTTAGAGTCTGATAAAAAAAATGCTCATTTACAAGAAAACATGGCAGACGAACTTACAGGGTTTTGCATCTGAGCTCTTCAAATGTTTTACCATTATTGTAAATGGTTCAAAGCTCGTAAATATGTTTCTGTCAGCAATGGCCCTGCACCAGGAGCACAAACCAAATCAGAAGTGTGAAGTAATTAAGATTTCGCCCTGAGGGCTTCTGCTGACGTCCCCCCCTCGTGCAATCATTTACGTCAAGCTTTTAAAAACGACCGACCTTATGCAATCTATGCTGGAATAAATAACCTGCCGACACCCATTTTAATTGGGTTTCACTTTTTGTTAATTTTATTTTCTTGACTATTAAGATGTCAGGCACATGCAGCTTTCAGGCAAGGCCACATTTTCCTTTAAAAATAAAATAATGCAATCAGATGTCAGAATTGTATAACCAAACCTCTTCACCCATGGACACATGGTCGGCAGAGTATGACAAGAGTTTCCTCTTTCACAAAACAAGATAAACAACTGGAGCTCTGGATTAATGCGGGCATGTGGATGTATCGATTTCACAGAAAGTTGGAAATGAATCCTGGAGACAGCTGCCTGCAATACACTGGGAGTTAGAGGGAGAGAGATAGACAGAATGGGAGAGCGAGATATATAATATATAGAGAGAGAAAAATAGAGAAAATTTTCGGCGTTCAGTAATTCCTAAAAGGTAATTCGGGATTTCATGAGAACGATAAGCATCACCTTGATGGGGTAGTGTACAAGTGTCCAACAGGAAAACCAAACAAATACTTATCATAAACATCACAAAGAGCTACAAAATCGAATACTGTAAACCAATGCATCATTGCTGGAAACATTTCAGTCAAGTGCAGCCAAAACTTTGGCAAAATTTTCGGTGCCCTCCACAGAGGTCCACATATCTGCTCTAATGGTTGTGATGAATCATTGTTGTTCAGTCTTAGATGCTGATGAGAACGACTTTGAAGTGATTAGCGATCGGGCTGAAGGTCATTCTGCCCGGTTGGCAGAGGAACACAAACATCTAAAGCCCCCCTTCTTCATTTTCCTCTCATGGCCCAGTTGCTCTTAGATTTCACACTACATGCTGACAACCACATCAAACCAAAAACAGATCGACACCAAGAGTACAGCTGCACACATTATCTGCACATCCATAAAGACTGAACTGTGATGTATTAAATGCTGCTCCAAGTGAGACAATCCTTCAGCAGGTGACATGATTTCATGGCCTAGTTGCTATGGCAACAGCACAAATTTTCACCGAACTTCATCGTTGCTTTAATGCAATCATTTTGAGTTAGCTAATCGTCCTCGGGAGGTAAAATTCTGCTGTTCGCTCCATATTACAACATTACAGTAACTGCAAAACAAAACCATCATGACTTCCATTAGAGAAAGCAGTGCTGTCATGCAGTATCCAACGGCTCTCAATAATTATCGTATTCATAAATAATAATGAAAGTGCCCATGCCATTTAATTTCTGATTTGCATATGGATATTAAATAGCATGGGAGCATCTTGTCTAGTGTGCCATCCTGTTTATTATAATTTGTGACTCATTTAGACCATGCCTACAAGTAGGGCTGCATGGTATTGAAGAAAATGCAATTAAATTGCTAAATGATGCAATATACTATATGCAATACAATGATGCTTTAAATCTTATCGATTTAAAAATCATTTATTTATTGCAAATCACAATACGCACATTTGCAGTATTCTGATGATTTCAACATATCATGCTGCGCTAATGCCTCGACATATCATTAGTGTAATACCATGGCATCTTTTTGATTACTATAAGTGTAAAAGATCATGGGTTTGAACTAGGGCTGCATAACGATTAATCATAACTAATCGTTTGCAAAATAAAAGCTTTTGTTTACATCATATATATGTGTGTGTACTGTGTAAAATAAATTAATAATTAAATGCATGTATATATAAAAAAATTATGTGTACATATACATTTTTATATTAATACAAAAGTTTTATTTTATATAAATACTAGGGCTGTCAAAAGATAAATTGCGATTAATCACATACAAAATAAAAGTTTTTTGCATAATTTGTGTGTGCAATGTGTGTAATTATTTTATATATATAAAAACACACACATTAATGTTTGTATTTAAGAAACATTTATTTATATTTTAATAGATTTTATTATATAAATATAAATAAAAAATATACCTACATAAAAAAAATTATTCATACACTGCAAAAAATGATTTTCAAGAAAAAAAATCTTTAGTATTTTTGTCTTGTTTTCAGTAAAAATATCTAAAAATTCTTAAATTAAGATGCCTTTTTTGATGAGCAAAACAACCCAAGAAAAAAATCTAGTTTTTAGACCAAAAATATCAAATTTGAGTGATTATGTGCATAAAACAAGCAAAAAAATCTGCCAATAGGGTAAGCAAAAAAATGCAAGAAAAATTCAAGAAAAATTTGCTCACCGCATTGGGATTTTTTTTTTGCTTGTTTTATGCACAAAATCACTTAAATTTGATATTTTTGGTCTAAAAACTAGACTTATTTTCTTGGGTCATTTTGCTCATCAAGAAAAAGCATCTTAATTTAAGAATTTGTAGATTTTTTTACTGAAAACAAGACAAATATACTAAGAAAGGTTTTTCTCGAAAATCATTTTTTGCAGTCTACATGTATGTGTGTATTTATATATACATAATCTATACACTCAGTAAACACACACATATATTATGCAAACACAAACATTTATTTTGTATGTGATTAATGGCAATTAATCTTTTGACAGCACTAATAAATATGTAATATATTATTGAAATTTTTTCTTAAAATGATATATATATATATATATATATATATATATATATATATATATATATATATATATATATATATTATTACACTGCAAGTCGCTTTGGATAAAACGTCTAACAAAGAATATAAAACATGGTACAGAAGTAAAGTGCTTAAATACCCATGGACCTACTTGTGTACAGGAACCAGCAATACTATCACAACAGTATCCAAAAACATAATTTTTCCATAATACCATTGAATGTTTCGTAATGGTAGGTTGCAGTAATGTACACCTCCATTTAGGCTTGTGTGGACAGGCAGCCATGCAAGCAATTTGTGTATCTACATTCCATTTCCTAAAGCTAGTAGGTAGGAATGTTTCCAAACCTGCCCTGACAAAACAGCCTGGGCAAAAAGTTAGCAGATCAAATTATCCACAACAGAAAAGCCACGGTTTGTGTCCCCAACTCAGATCCACACCTGAGGATAAACACAATCCCTTAAAGGTTTTCCTTTCACCATCCACTGTATCCCAAACAGAACACAGAGAGACCACCGACCACAAAAGAGATAACTGGGAATAAAAATACTCTTTGAGTGTTTCACCCGTCGCTGCAGGCCACGACTGCACCTGGGATTAATGCATTCAGCTGATGGACAAAAAAAGTCAACATCAATACTACACACGGCATGCATAACTGGCCTTTAAAGAATCAGGAGGATCAGACCAACCAATAGCAGCATTACTTTGAATGATTCAAAAGTGGACACCAGTGTTTCTCAACAAGGGGGCAGAGCCTCAACAAACTTCCAATATGACTTAAATACGTTGCTAAAACAACATTATTTGGTGTATAAAACACATTTTTTTCCACAAACTCTGTACATAATTGTTGCTCCTCTATCCCCTGCCTCCCTGAAACGCGTTGATTACAAAGCTCATTGTTTGAAAGATTGAAGTCAGAAGTGGGCGGAGTTATGATAATGACTGTTGTGTCCACGTCAACAGGTCCAGGAAGCAAAATGTTGCCTACAATCTTTGTGTTTGTTGTAGTCCAAGAAAAGAGATTTACGTCATTGTTTACTTGGGATTTGAACATTTTGCATAATGTTAACATGTACTAATACACACTTACTGTGGGTTCACACCAGCTGTGTTTGAGGCGTCAAAATCGCGTCTACCGCCTCTAGTTTGCCGCTTGAACATTTTGAGTTTACCTGCTTTATTCGCATGTGAAAGCCGCGCGTGAAATTCTAGTCATCAAGACATTCACGCGGAAATTTGTGTCATAGGAGGGGCTTCTGCGACTCTGCTCGCTTCATGTAATCACGTTACTACTAGAGCAAGCTCCTGATTGGTTAACGCGCCAGGTTTTTCAACCAAGGTTAAAATTTTTTAACTTGCGCTTTTCCCGTGGCAACGCGAACTAGACACGTGAATGAGACGGAATCGCATCTAACGCGCCACGCTAAACGCCTCATCCCCACTGCGAGACCTCCTGACGCGCGTCAACGCATCTTCACACTGACTTAACGTTAAAATCACTCGAGTTTGACGCCTCTACCGCGGCTGGTGTGAACGCAGCATAACACACCAAAGAATGTGAAAATTGTGAATCGGAAAATAGGTGGTCTATTAGGGTGACCATACAAGGCATGCCATTCTTCCCTGTCCAAGATTTCGGGTGCGTCTTCTGGAAGTCATATTTGTCGCCCGCATACCCCATCGAAGTTTATTATTTTAGGTTCTATTTCAGAAAAGATAATGTTACAATTTAAGTTAAGAATGAAATTTTGATTGTATGTCTTATGTTTTTAACTGAAATGTTCTCACCTTGATGATGTATGCGGTGGACAAATACAACTTTCGGAAGACGCACCCGAAATCCTGGCCAGGACGCATCCGGTACTGTATGGTCACCCTAGCTCATAAAAATCATTTAAAATAAGCACAAAACAAGCACAAACAGGAGTATCAAGATATTTCAAGAAATATCAAGATATTTCTTAGGCGTTGGTTATTTTTAGTTATAAGTCACAAATTATTTTTATTGTGTAGAAATTTGAAGTAGATATCAAAAAGGTTGAGATCCGCTGGTGCAGGCCTACATCTTTTCCACATGGAAACACGAAAACCATCCCTGCTGAAAAAAACAATAAAACCATAAAACTAATGGTTTTGTTGGGACTTTTATTATGGAATATGGCCCAAAACACACTCCAGTGTATTAATTTTTGATTGTCTCTAATGGTATGCATTGGTTCTATGTATTGGTTCTAATGGAAAATGGCCCAAAACACACTACAGCGTAGTGGTTTTAATGGTAAAAGCTAAGTTCCTATTGGTATTTTAATGAAAACCATTAGAATTTTCTGTAATGGTTTTATTGTTTTTTTTTTCAGCAGGGATGTCAAGATGTGATATAATGTTTGCTCTGCTGATATAATATCTATGTCTTGTGAACTATTGAGTTACTTATGCTAACTTATGTGTATCGATCATTCACAGACTTCAGACAATCCATACCTTATAATAAGAGTCAAATGCTCGACACAGCAGTTTATCAATGTGATTACCACCCCGACGTTAAATGGAAAGTAATTCAAGACTACTAAAAACTCGCTAATTTGATGAGCATTGCATTCGTAAAATGCATGAATCAATAATCACCCTGCGCGAAGCAATCGGCTTGTGACATCCAAGTATCGCGGGAACAAGTCGAACTCACGCGGATCAGTCTGCTCTCGCGATACTTCGGTGTCACACGCTGATCAGTCCGCGCACTCCTGTATGTTGGTTTAGGCCAAAAATGGCGTTGTAAATATTTCAGATTTTTAGATAACGTTAAACCAGCACCAATGATCATCTAGGCAAACGGCCAGTTTCCTTTTATACATATTTGATACTTTGCTTGAAAATAACAGAAAAAGATACATACACACCGCAAACAAATAACTCCTGTTGTGATGTCTTCAAATCACATGGCATCTCTTAACAGACGGTCTTGTTAAAATTTATTAAAATCCTTACTTGATGTAAAATAAAAAATTAAACCTACCATCAGTATCAGTTAAGTTAGCAGTGGTTTCAGTCAATGAACACAAACTCACGAATGGGCTTCAGCGGAAATGCGTCATCTAGCGGTGACACTGAGATACTGCAGGTTCATCTTAATTTATTGAAGAAATAGTTAACGCATAAATGAAAATTCTCTAATCATTTTCTCATCTTCATGTTGTTCTAAACCTGAATAAAAAAATGATATTTTGATAAATGATGGTAAGCACACAGCTGATTGTAATCCATAGTAGAAAAAAAAAACAATATTATGGAAGTATTGTGATAAATGATGAAAATATGTTTTGATAAATGATGGTAAGCACACAGTTGACGGTATCCATTGAATTCCATCGTATTTGTTTTCCTACAATGGGAGTCAATGGTTACAATCAGCTGTGTGCTTGCAATCATTTATCAAAATATCTTCTTTTGTATTCATCAGAAAAAAGAAATTCATACAGGTTAAGAACAACATGAGGATGAGAAAATGATGAGAGAATTTTCATTTTTTGGGTGAACACTCTCTTTAAGGTCAAAGGGAAACAACATTCAGGTTATTAAATAAATAAATACATCATAGCATATAACAGCTAACAGACTGCACATCTATTTCACCTCTCCTTAAGACAAACTCAAAACATACAGCAGGAAAAAGTTGTTTATTATGTGGGGAAATGCCAAGGCATGCTTATTTGCATTGATTTGTTTTTTAGTGAAGAACAAAAGTATTTGGCTATGCAAAGCTAATGGTAAATATATACAGAGCTGATTGTGGCTTTATTTCAGTAACTTTGTTGGTTTTGAATGAAAATAACAATTACACAAAGTGCTGTTTGCTATAGCAGTGGTTTTGTATGTTGGTTTGAAACACAACCCCGTACCACATTATCAGGATTGTGACAACATGCCCCACTGTATGGTAGAACTGTGTTGAACGAAGTGTATCTTTTTTTATTTTTTTTAGCAATAACTATTGAAATGTTTAATTAATTATGTATATTGATAACTTTATGGCTTATTTATATATAGTATTGGCTTTCAATAAATAGAGAAATAATGAGTAAGACAACTAGCCCCAATTTATCCCCCAATACATATCCTACTGTCATTATGTGGGGTCAATAAACATGTGTGTATGGTGTATTTGGTGTATGAAAGATAGCTGGCTTAAATAATTTGAATATATAAGCAGTTTTTATTTATATTTTATGTTTAATGGATCCGGGACTAAGATTTAGGCGTCGTGTTGAATCACGGTTATTTTAAGCACATCCATTAAGAGCTAAAAAGCATACGACTCTTAATTAACAAACAATTGCATTTGCTTTTACAACCAATGAAAGTAAACAACCACACTATCTGTACTAGATAATGTTCAAGTGTTAGACTGTGTTTTCATGCTTTGAATTGTTTGCACAGAGACTGATGTATTAGCTCATAAAACCAGTGTACAGAAACAACTAAAGTGCAAAAAATGACCTTCATGTCCAAATAAATGTTGCTTGAATACTGGATTTAGTGTTTTTTTAACTGGATCAATGATTTTGTCCATTCACAGATAAACAGGAGAGCAAAGTTTGTGTTTACTTTAAATGTTACAGTAAATGTTTTATCAATCAACAATCCATAACTCATTACATCAACCATTTTCATATTTCAAGTGCTATTAATGAAACATAAATATACTGATGGTTGAATTAAATGCCGGTGGAAAAATATTATCTCAATCTACTCAGGAAATGATTTATTTTGTTTATCAAGTCCAAGGCAAATCTCTCTCTATCTCAGGCGGAGTCTAACAATGCCGTTTCCAGTCCATCTTCTGTATATAATGTAGATCAGAAGAATCACGCATGTGGCTACAGTCGTCCCAAACACACCACTGTTTAACCATTTCCTGCAAACACACAATTCACCATCATTACAACATATCCCATGGATCTTCAACAGGTGGTCCGGGGACCCTAAGGGTTCTGTGGTGGTATTATTGGGGGTCCTCCAAATAATGCTTGCATGCAAAAAATTTTTTTGGAGGGGACAATAAAGTTAATACATTAATAATAAAATGAATGAATCCCTGTTCCCATGATAAAATCTATTCACCTCCTGACCAAGTGTTAAAGGTGCAGTGTGTAATTTTTTAGAAGGATCTCTTGACATAAATGCAAAATATTATACAAAACTATATGATCAGGGGTGTATAAAGACCTTTCATAAAGACCCGTTATGTTTTTATTACCTTAGAATGAGATACACCGAGGGTCCCCTTACATGGAAGTCACCATTTTGTGCCGCCATGTTTCTACAGAAATCCTTAACGGAAACCTTTTTTTTACTTTGTCGTCTCAGACAATGACATTTTTCTGGTGGCGGCTATCGTAGCTCCTCTATGCATTTCAAAAGCGAGGGGTGAGCAGTGGACTTAGCCGTTGGTTGCAATGTGCAAACTCACCACTAGATGCCGCAAAAATTTACACACTGCACCTTTAATACATAAAGGCTTAATGAGGAGTTTTGCCGAAGTTGTTCGCTTTTCTTCTCTTGCACGTATCTTTTGTCAGTTTCAGAAGAGACTTCAAAAGTGTCTTGTAATTTAGGCATTTAGCAGATGCTTTTATCCAAAGCAACTTACAAAGATCATCAAAACCTGCAATTAAAACTTTCTTTTCTTTTTCTTTTCTGTTTAAATAAATAAATTATTATAACTAATGATACATGCATTGCTTTTATAGCTTTATATGTAAATGTCAACCATTGCATAATTTGTCAAAGTCGATATCTAAATGAGGCAGCTGAGCTCTCCATTGAGTGTATTTAAAGGGATAGTTCAACCAAAAATGAAAATTCTGTAATAATTTACTGACCCTCATGTATTCATTTATTTGTTCTGCTAAACATAAATAAGTAATAAAACAGAAGCACCATTGACTAGTAGGAAAAATACTGCTATGGAAGTCAATGGTGCTCAAAAATGCTTTGGTACAAACATTCATTTGTCAGCAGAACAAAAAAAAATTAATACATGAGGGTGAGTAAATGATGACAGCATTTTTTGGGTGAACTGTCCCTTTAAGCATTGTTGATTGCATCACGACTGGAATGGTTATAAAATTGCTTAAACCGAACGTGGTTAATAACAAGCCCAACATCTGATGTTTATAAACAAAAGTGACCTCTGTGAGAGGATGACGGTTTTTGTAGGAGGAACAAAGCTTTCTGGAATAAACCATGATCCAGCGGCAGGTGCTGTCCACAGATGAGCGTGAGTAAGTGGAGCTCATGACAGGCGCAGCATCACGGGTCACGAGGTTATTTTTGGGTGGCTGTGAGTTTTAAATCTCATCAGTATTCGAATAAACAACTCCCACGTGTCTAAACACAGATGTCGCTCGCTCTGATTGGACGAGAAGATGAATAATGCATAAATGCCATTTAATTACGTGTCAACAACGTGGCCATTTAATGAGGCAAGTTCCAGTATAACAAGTGACATTGCTTTTCCAGAAAAGCAGAGGAAAATGCATTTGGGAATTTTCAATCGACTGCTTGTAAGATATCTAGGAAAACATCAGAGAGGGGATTTTAGTATCCAATCACACAGCACCCTCGAGTCCCTCAAGAGACTGTTTCCTGTTTAGATGAATCAAAACAAACCCTAACTCTCTTACCTAAACATTTAGAGAAGAGCATGAATACGCCATATTTTGTTTACAACCCACAGAATGACTTTTCTCTTTTGAAAACAGGCTTTGATGCACAGCTACGCTCTTAAAATAAAAAAGATTATAAACAGGGTGACTCATGAGGAGTGAAGGGTATAAATACAGATTTCTGTAAGTAAAAACAAAGTGATGTAAAAGTCACATACAGCATCAGTGAACATCAATATACTGACTCCTCTGACTCACCTTTACTGTTTAGGGGATGAAAATTAATTCAATTTAATATATGTTGAGAAATATGATCAATAGCATACATTAAATGTGTAAAATATTCATGAGTCACATTCAGCTTTAAAATAATTAAATTAATTAAAAATAAATAATTTATTAAAATAAACATTTAAAAAAAGTGCAATATAATAAAAAACCTGAACCAAATTGAATATTTCAAAATAAAGATTTCTTCTATAAAAAGCTTTACGAGTCAGTTCAGCTGAACCAATAAAAGGAATCACTTCTAAAGAATGATTCATTCATGAAAAATAAAAAAGTGTTATCAGTGATTTTCATTTGAAAGAATCTTTACGATATATTTATTCATTTAGCACACACTTTTATCCAAAATGACTTACAAATTAGAGAATATATATTACAAAAGAAATATAAAAAAGTCAGCTCAGGAGTTAATGCATATATAATGTGGCATAACATGTTCTTGTTGAAATGTTTCAGATCACATGTTCCAGTATCATGTTGCCATCTGGTGGTGATTCACACAGGGAGACAAAAATATTCAAGTCTTAAAGGGATAGTTCACCCAAAAATGACATTTCTGTCGTAATTTACTCACTCTTATGTTGTTACAAACCTGTATGAATGTTCTGATGACCACAAAGGAAGATATTTTAAGGACTGTTTAAAACCAAACTGATCAGAGGCCTCATTCACTTCTATAGTATTCTTTCTCTATGGAAGTCAATGGTGCCTCTAATCAGTTTGGTTGTAAATGTGAGTAAATGATGAGAGAATTTTTTAATTATTGGGTGAACTGTCACTTTAAGAATAAATTCTTACTTTAGTTATACATACAGGTGAATGTGAGAAATGTAAACTTACATGTTAATGTTACTGTCAGAAGATAAATTATCAGCGGCCAGGATCAGAGGCGCTGGAGGAATGGCACCTTTATTAAAAACAGATGATCATACAAGATTTATTTATTATTAAGATATCTTAAGGGCTACCACAGATACATAACTTCACTTAAATATATGATATTTTTGTCAAAAAAATATATATACAATAATGTATTGCAAATGTATTTATAATGTATTTCTTTATAATTCACAATCTAATGCATTGACTGTTTTAATATTTCTGTACACAATTTATAATATTTACTTAATCACAGTTTCATCTTTAATTAATGTATACTGCAATCTTTAAAAAGTTAATTAATTTTTCATTATTATAATGTATTAAAGGGATGGTTCACAAAAAAAATTCTGTCATCATTTTTTACCGAGCCCCTAAGGTGACATTGGAGAAATTTAGTTTTGCATGCTCACGTGAAAATATTGCGTGCACACGTGAATCTATCGCGTTTAGTTTTGCATGTGCATGTGAATCTATCGCGTGCAAACGCAAAACTAAACTAAACTTTATTTAATTTTTGTGAAAATTATTAAATTTTTGTGAAAACTATCACAAAATTATTTTTTTGTGAAACTATCACATGCACGCGATAGTTTCACAAAAAAACAAATTTTGTGATAGTTTTCACAAAAATTAAATAAAGTTTAGTTTAGTTTTGCGTGCGCATGTGAAACTAAAGCGAAAGATTCATGTGTGCACGCAATATTTTCATGTGCACATGCGAAACTAAACGCGATAGTTTCATGTGCACATGCGATATTTTCGCAAAAAACTAATTTTGTGATAGTTTTCGCAAAAATTAAATTAAGTTTAGTTTAGTGTTGTGTGTGCATGTGAAACTATGAAAGCGAAAGATTCACGTGCGCACGCTATATTTTCACATGCACACGCAAAACTAAGCGCGATAGTTTCATGTGCACATGCGATAGTTTCACAAAAAACTCATTTTGTGATAGAAAATTAAATAAAGTTTAGTTTAGTTTTGCGTGCGCATGTGAAACTATGAAAGTGAAAGATTCATGTGTGCTTGCAATATTTTCACGTGCACACGCGAAACTAAACGCGATAGTTTCACGTGCACATGCGATAGTTTCACAAAAAACTTATTTTGTGATAGTTTTCACAAAAATTAAATAAAATTTAGTATAGTTTGCGTGAGCACGTGAAACTATGAAAGCGAAAGATTCACGTGCGCACGCAATAATTTCACATGCACACGCAAAACTAAACTTAGTTTTGCGTGCGCATGTGAAACTATGAAAGTGAAAGATTCATGCGTGCACGCAATATTTGCACATGCAATAGTTTCACAAAAAACTAATTTTGTTATAGAAAACTATCACGTGCACACTAAATGTATTTCATTTTTGTGAAAACTATCACAGAATTGATGACAGAATTTCCATTTTTGGATTAACTATCTCTTTAAGTGTGGTTACAATTATTTACACAAGCATACTTGCACTCAGATATTGCGTTACATAAACATCACTGAAGGTTAGCAGGATAGTAAAGATTAAAAATTGTATTCGTTATGATGTACCTGTCACAATGCTTATGTTCTGTGAGCACAAGAGTCCCTGAGATTGTGTGAAACAGGTGCATAAAAAAAAGTGTTTGCAATTTTCTGTGATGTTTTTCAGGAGGAGAGATCCAGACCTAAAGTCACATCAACACAAAAGAGATAATTTCCGTGATTTATATCTCCTAATAACTGATTCACTATAAAAATAAAATTGTATTACCTCGGTAAAAGGTGTATGTAAATTTCTTGTCCTCCCTCTGTTGATATGAGCAATGCACACTGGTTTGTCTGAATACTTCCACTGGTCCAGTTAACCAGCAGTGTCGAGTTTGTGCTGACAGATACCGACAAACTGACATTACCTGCTAAACACAAACACATGCACACTCCAACACTGAACACCAACTCTAGAACATCTCAATCTTCTCAAAACACTCACCGACACAACTTTCACACTGTGAAGAATACAAGAGTCCCAGAATCAAAGCGCTGATAATAAAAGATTTCCACGTTGTCATCTCAGGCTTGTGTTATTCCTCGAGTTCATCTCAGTAATGTGTAACTGGAAGTGGGGCATATTGACAGAGATTTACACCACAGAGACCCTTACACGCTCTCTCGGGTACTTATGGGCATAAATAGAGGCTGTAACCACTAGTGAGCGGAGAGGGAATTATCTGGAGAGATTTCTAGAAAATCCATCATTCATGCTCAGCAGAGTTCATCTTCCATACTTTACAAAATCTCTCTCGCTTTAATCTTCAAATTCATGTCTCTCTGTAGGGGATGCGTAACGCTTTTTGGCTTTGGCTCTATCATTCAAAAAAATTTAAGTTTAATGAATCATTTTTTTACACAACATGTATGCTACAAATAAACACTTAAAATATGTTTGTGGGATCTACCGTTATCATACAAATACACTGAAAGTGACAGGAGTTCAAATGTTACCCCATAGGTGGTTCATTGTAACAAACAGAGGTTCTGTTCTTACACCTGCTTTAGTTTAAACACAAATAAGTCAATCAAATTCTGTCTATGTACTAAAGGTATAGATATTGTTTATATATCTGCCTATAATTGATAGATATCCACACATTCATCCATCCATCATCCTTCATCTATGCATTATGCATCAATGCAAACCCACATAAAAAAATACTGTAGTATACTTTAGTATTTACTATAGTAAACTGTAGTAAATTATAGTATACTATAGTATTTACTACACATACCATAGTATTAACTATAGTAAACTGATAAACTGTAGTAAGTACCATAGTATTCTCTGTTCTTACTACAGTAAACTATATTGTAGTATACTATAGTATATTATAATATTTACTACACATACCATAGTATTAACTATAGTAAACTGATAAACTGTAGTAAGTACCATAGTATACTTTAGTTCTTACTTCAGTAAACTATATTGTAGTATACTATAGTATATTATAATATTTACTACACATACCATAGTATTAACTATAGTAAACTGATAAACTGTAGTAAGTACCATAGTATACTTTAGTTCTTACTTCAGTAAACTATATTGTAGTATACTAGTATATTATAATATTTACTACACATACCATAGTATTAACTATAGTAAACTGATAAACTGTAGTGAGGACCATAGTAAACTTTAGTTCTTACTACAGTAAACTATAGTGTATTGTAGTATACTATAGTATATTATAGTATTTATTACAAATACCATAGTATTAACTATAGTAAACTGATAAACTGTAGTAAGTACCATAGTAAACTTTAGTTCTTACTACAGTAAACTATAGTGTATTGTAGTATACTATAGTATATTATAGTATTTATTACAAATACCATAGTATTAACTATAGTAAACTGATAAATTGTAGTAAGTACCATAGTAAACTTTAGTTCTTACTACAGTAAACTATAGTGTATTGTAGTATACAATAGGATATTATAGTATTTACTACACATACCATAGTATTAACTGTAGTAAACTGATAAACTGTAGTAAGTACCATAGTATACTTTAGTTCTTACTTCAGTAAACTATAGTGTATTGTAGTATACTATAGTATATTATAGTATTTATTACAAATACCATAGTATTAACTATAGTAAACTGATAAACTGTAGTAAGTACCATAGTAAACTTTAGTTCTTACTACAGTAAACTATAGTGTATTGTAGTATACGATAGTATATTATAGTATTTACTACACATACCATAGTATTAACTATAGTAAACTGATAAATTGTAGTAAGTACCATAGTAAACTTTAGTTCTTACTACAGTAAACTATAGTGTATTATAGTATACTATAGTATATTATAGTATTTATTACAAATACCATAGTATTAACTATAGTAAACTGATAAACTGTAGTAAGTACCATTGTATACTTTAGTTCTTACTTCAGTAAACTATATTGTAGTATACTATAGTATATTATAGTATTTACTACACATACCATAGTATTAACTATAGTAAACTGATAAACTGTAGTAAGTACCATAGTAAACTTTAGTTCTTATTACAGTAAACTATAGTGTATTGTAGTATACTATAGGATATTATAGTATTTACTACACATACTATAGTATTAACTATAGTAAACTGATAAACTGTAGTATGTACCATAGTGTACTTTAGTTTGTATTGTAGTATACTATAGTATTTACTAGAGAAATATTACATTTCCTATAGTAAGTTTACCATAAATTGCAACAGTATTTTAATACAGTTTACTTTATTATAGTATGGTTCAAAAACACTATAGTATTTACTAGAGTAATTTTACTTCATTTCCTATACTTAGTTTACTATAAATTACTATAGTATTTTAATACAGTTTACTTTATTATCTTTATTGTAGTATCGTTGAAAAACACTATAGTATTTACTAGAGTAATTTTACTTCATTTCCTATAGTTAGATTACTATAAATTACTACAGTACTTTTAATACAGTTTACTGTAGTACATTATAGTATGGTTCAAAAACACTATAGTATTTACTAGAGTAATTTTAATACATTTTTCTATGGTCATTTTACTATAATATACTATAGTATTTTTTTATTTTGGTAGAAATATATTTTTTGAAAGGGCAAAAAATCATAATAGCGAGTTATTTTCCCTGATATTGTATTAACAGTTATCATTTTAAAGAATAGTATTTACATTGTTTTCATTTCATTATCATTTTATACATCAGATTTAACACTGTGTGACAACTAACCCAGCTGTGTAAAAATGTTTTTAATCCCAGCTATCAGTTACTAGGTGTCAGAATCCTGCCGGATCCTGTTGGTATTTTAGTCTAGTTTAGCATGGCAGGGTTCTGACAGTACATATGTTCTATGTGGGAAGTGTGTGGTTGTAGTATTGGTTTATTTCGACCACGCATTTCCCGGGTCTCGTCACTTTTTCCCCGATCCCTTACTCGTGATTATTTTCAGCTGTATGTAATTTACTTTCTCCCTATTTAAGAGTCCTTGTGTTTGTTGTCCGGTGCACGTTCGTCTTGTTTCATGCCTTGTCCCATGCTTGTTTCTTGCCCTGTCGGTTCCAGTAAGTTTTGTATTTATTTAAGTATTGATCTGTTTAATGTGTTGAAAGTCATTGTTAGTTTTTGTTAAGTTTAGTGTTAGTTTAGTGTTGTCTTCCCTTGTCTTGTTTTGCCCCCTCGTGGGTTTTGTTTTCCTGGTTTTTCCCCTGTTTATAATAAATTCCCTTTTTGTTACGTCCGCATCTGGGTTCGTGTTTTGTGTTACCCCATTTCCTGACAGAACGAACGTGCCAATAAAGAACCCAGCGGACTATGGCCGAGGATCCAATTTGGTGGAATGCCCTTACCGCAGAGTCACGTTCCGGGTTTGGGTTTTTTCCACCACAAAAGGGACTCGGCCTGCATAGCTATGCCCAGAAGGTCCTGGACAGAAGGGCGTGCTTTCCGGATCGGATGGTCAACCGATACCTCCTGGCCGGCCTCGATAACCCTCCTCCTATTTCGGAACGAGCGGGTCTCATCTCCTTACCATTTTGGGAGATGGTGGACCGTCTCGAACCACAGCAAAGACCCCGGGAGGAGGAGCCGGCAGCCGGTCCACCGCCATCGGTTCCGAGGGGTTTCATCACGGGATCAATTAGACTGGGGAGTTCGGTCCCCGCCTCTCCGACTCCGAGGGGCTCACACACACCTGTCTTACCCACACCTACCCCTGTTCTTCCTGCTACACTTCCCGTACTCAGGAACCGGAGGAAGAAGAACAGGAGGAAGGGGGATCCGACCCAGCCACCAGAGCGGCCAGAGCGTCTAGAGCGCCCAGAGCCGTCGACGCAGCCGCCAGAGTGTCCAGAGCGCCCAGAGCCGTCGACGCAGCCGCCAGAGCGTCCAGAGCGCCTAGAGCCGTCGACGCAGCCGCCAGAGCGTCCAGAGCGCCCAGAGCCGTCGACGCAGCCTCCAGAGCGCCCAGAGCCGTCGACGCAGCCGCCAGAGCGTCCAGAGCGCCCAGAGCCGTCGACGCAGCCGCCAGAGCGTCCAGAGCGCCTAGAGCCGTCGACGCAGCCGCCAGAGCGTCCAGAGCGCCTAGAGCCGTCGACGCAGCCGCCAGAGCGTCCAGGGCGCCCAGAGCCGTCGACGCAGCCGCCAGAGCGTCCAGAGCGCCCAGAGCCGTCGACGCAGCCGCCAGAGCGTCCAGAGCGCCCAGAGCCGTCGACGCAGCCGCCAGAGCGTCCAGAGCGCCCAGAGCCGTCGACGCAGCCGCCAGAGCGTCCAGAGCGCCCAGAGCCGTCGACGCAGCCGCCAGAGCGCCCAGAGCCGTCGACGCAGCCGCCAGAGCGTCCAGAGCGCCCAGAGCCGTCGACGCAGCCGCCAGAGCGTCCAGAGCGCCCAGAGCCGTCGACGCAGCCGCCAGAGCGTCCAGAGCGCCCAGAGCCGTCGACGCAGCCGCCAGAGCGTCCAGAGCGCCCAGAGCCGTCGACGCAGCCGCCAGAGCGTCCAGAGCGCCCAGAGCCGTCGACGCAGCCGCCAGAGCGTCCAGAGCGCCCAGAGCCGTCGACGCAGCCGCCAGAGCGTCCAGAGCGCCCAGAGCCGTCGACGCAGCCGCCAGAGCGTCCAGAGCGCCCAGAGCCGTCGACGCAGCCGCCAGAGCGTCCAGAGCGCCCAGAGCCGTCGACGCAGCCGCCAGAGCGTCCAGAGCGCCCAGAGCCGTCGACGCAGCCGCCAGAGCGTCCAGAGCGCCCAGAGCCGTCGACGCAGCCGCCAGAGCGTCTAGAACGCCCAGAGGCTTCGACGCAGACGCCAGCGCAGCCCCAGCCATGTGCGCCGCCAGCGCAACCCCAGCCATGTGCGCCGCCAGCGCAACCCCAGCCTTGTGCGCAGCCAGCGCAACCCCAGCCGTGGGCGCAGCCAGCGCAACCCCAGCCGTGGGCGCAGCCAGCGCAACCCCAGCCGTGGGCGCAGTCAGCGCCACCCCAGCCAGACTTTGCCATTTTTGGCCATGGTCATCCCTGGACTCTCCCGAAGTCCACCCAGACTCTTTCCCCACCCTCCCACCCTGGACCACCCCCTCACCCTGGACCACCCCCTATGAACTTTTGTGTTCCCCCACCCCCCCTCCCTTGTTTATTATTTTTATTGTCCCATCCCAATCCAGTCATTGTTATGTCTTGTTTGCCCCTAATGTTATTTGTTATGTTTTCATGGTTCATGTCATGTATGCAGTCCGTCTTGTCCCGTGTTTAGTGTTCCCCCTTCGAAGGCGTCTAGTAGCCGCCTTTTGGAGGGGGGCGTACTGTCAGAATCCTGCCGGATCCTGTTGGTATTTTAGTCTAGTTTAGCATGGCAGGGTTCTGACAGTACATATGTTCTATGTGGGAAGTGTGTGGTTGTAGTATTGGTTTATTTCGACCACGCATTTCCCGGGTCTCGTCACTTTTTCCCCGATCCCTTACTCGTGATTATTTTCAGCTGTATGTAATTTACTTTCTCCCTATTTAAGAGTCCTTGTGTTTGTTGTCCGGTGCACGTTCGTCTTGTTTCATGCCTTGTCCCATGCTTGTTTCTTGCCCTGTCGGTTCCAGTAAGTTTTGTATTTATTTAAGTATTGATCTGTTTAATGTGTTGAAAGTCATTGTTAGTTTTTGTTAAGTTTAGTGTTAGTTTAGTGTTGTCTTCCCTTGTCTTGTTTTGCCCCCTCGTGGGTTTTGTTTTCCTGGTTTTTCCCCTGTTTATAATAAATTCCCTTTTTGTTACGTCCGCATCTGGGTTCGTGTTTTGTGTTACCCCATTTCCTGACACTAGGAGTTGTTGACATGTTTCAAAATGCTGTTATGTTTTAGGTAACAAGTGATTAAAATAATATAAGGTTGGATTTGGTGACTTACACACCCAACTCAGAAATAAAAAAAAACATAAGATGAAGAAATTTACTTTCATGCCACCAAAACTCTTTGTTCAATATCTTAACCAAAACACATCAAAACTTTCACAAATTTATCTTCTGACAGTAACAGAAAAAGATCAAAATTACAGATTGCTCGGCCCTGTAGAAATATATAAAGTAGCCGTGTTACAATTAACCCTGCGTTAGTTTTGACCCCTATTCCTATTTATTTATATTATTTGTATCTTTCTTTTCAAATTATTTAATTTTATACTGATATTTTATATTTCTTTGTAAATATTATGTTTTTGCATTACTGTTATTGGTGCATCATGATGCCATAAAAGAATCATTTATGACTTAATGGTTCCATAAAGAACATTCAAAAAACCCTTCTGGTTCTTTGATGAACCCAAAATGGTTCATCTATGGCATCACTGTTCATGTGTGTTTTTTTGTGCACATCATTGTTCACAGCCTGCAAATGCTTTGGCACTACAAATGTACAGTTTTTGTCATGACCTTAACAACCACCAGCCACCCAGAATACCTCAGCAACCTCATAGCGACACCTCTGCAACCTCAGTCAACACCCCAGCATTGCGTTGACAACCTCAGCACGGGTATCTCACACTTTAACATCTCACATAAAATCTTGCAGATGTTTTGCATGATCAGTTAGGTCTGACGAAAAGCGCAATGCATGCTGGTATTGCTCCTGGAGAAATCACAGGGGGACGGAGCCCTCGCTGCATTAATTGTCTGTGTGGAAAGTCTCTATTCTGTTGCATTAATGAGCAAACATGTGGATACAGACACCATGGAGATCACCGAGTGATCACTGACTGTTTAACATGAGCTGCTCTCGTGAGACACGCATGAGACTTCTAATCACATTTCGCTCAGGGCATGCGAGACTTCTCGTTACCTGCAGATCTGGTACCTCAATATTATTCATTATTCTCTTATAAATTACATGCGTGCAATTCAACAATGAAGAGCAGAGGTAATGCACATCATGCGTTGACACGTAACAGAAGATGTGTATGCATGATTAAATAGAAATTTGGAACACTTCAATGCAAAAAATTATTTTTAAGAAAAAAACTTCTTAGTATTTTTGTCTTGATTTCAGTTAAAAAATATCTAAAAATTCTTAAATTAAGATGCTTTTCTTGATGAGCAAAATGACCCAAGAGAATAAGTCCAAAAATATCAAATGTAAGTGATTTTGTGCATAAAACAAGCAAACAATTTGCCAATGGGGTAAACAAAAAATCTTGAAATTTTTATTAAAACACTAAATTCAAGAAAAATTCAAGACAATTGTGCTTACATCATTGGCAGATTTTTTTGCTTGTTTTATGCACAAAATCACTTAAATGTGAAATTTTTGGACTTATTTTCTTGGGTCAGTTTGCTCATCAAGTAAAAGCATCTTAATTTAAGATTTTTTAGATATTTTTACTGAAAACAAGACAAAAATAGAAAATCTTTTCTTGAAAATCATTTATTGCAGTGTTTACAATAAGGTTGTATTTGTTAACCTTAGTTAATGCATTAGCTAACATAAACTAACAATGAAAATTACTTCTACAGCATATTCATTCATGTTAATTTTAGCATTTACTAACACATTTTTAAAATCAAAAGTGCACACATGCACAATGAACTAACATAAACAATTGTTTTAGCATTAACTAACATTTACAAAGATTAATAATAAATGATGAGCAACTATTATTCTTTGTTTGTTCATGTCAACTACACTGCAAAAAATGACTTTCTTACTTAGTATTTTTGTCTTGTTTTCAGTAAAAATATCAAAAAATTCTTAAATTAAGATGCTTTTTCTTGATGAGCAAAACGACCCAAGAAAATAAGTCTAGTTTTTAGACAAAAATATCAAATTTAATTGATTTTGTGCATAAAAAAAGGAGAATAAATCTGCCAATGGGATAAGCAAAAAAATCTTGAACATTTTCCTTAAACACTTAATTCAAGAAAAATTCAAGAAAAATTAGCTTACCCCATTGCATTGGCAGATTTTTTTTGCTTGTTTTATGCACAAAATCACTTAAATTTGATATTTTTCAAGTCTAAAAACTAGACTTATTTTCTTGGGTCGTTTTGCTCATCAAGAAAAAGCATCTTAATTTAAGAATTTTTAGATATTTTAACTGAAAACAAGACAAAAATACTAAGAAAATCTTTTCTTGAAAATCATTTTTTGCAGTGTACCAAATGCATTTAACAAATACAGCCTAATTCTTATTGTAAATTATCACTAAATAAATGTATAAAAATAAATATATAAAGAGATTTAACTTATTAAATCAGTTGTTAGATATACGCCTGGTTTCACAGACAAGGCTTAGCTAAACCCAGGACTAGGCCTTAGTTAAAAGATGTTTAAGCATAAACATGACTTTGAAAAAGAGTCACTGGCATTTTTCAATGCAAGTTATATTCTATTGAGAAAGCTCAGATAGGTGTTTAGTCTAAGCCTTGTCTGTGAAACCAGGGGATAGAAATTTAAAAAATAAGCTGCAATGCAGATGTTCTCCACCAGGTGCCGCTCCTGCTGCACACCTTCCCTATACAGCCAGTCAAACTATTTATCTTTCCTTTTAATTTATTATCAATATCTAAAGATATTTAATTTATATGTGTGTATATATATATGATAAATTGTACATATAATTCTATATTTATGTGTGTATTTAAAATGTTTTTGTTTTGCATTTGATTGTTATGCTTAACAGTGACAGGGTGACACAAACCGGAAGTTAATGTTAAACTAGTCAGCATACGAGTTTCCGGTCCACATGACACACAAAAGGAAATGTTGATAAAAACACACGATTTGACTTTGAATGGTGCGGGTGAAATCAGTAAAACTGTGTCAAGAAAAGGGCCAGAAGATTTGTAATCAGTCGGCTTTCCACGGGCGTCGTGTTACTGCGATTCAGCATAATTTTTAAACATGAGCTGCAGGAGCCATTAACAACTTTATAGGCCTGTCAGAGTCCACACGTCCCCTCTAGAGAGGGTCGCAGGGGCCGAACAGGTGTGTGTGTGTGTGTGTGCGTGATTGAAAATCACAGAGCTGCATAAAGCTGAAGGAATAGAAATTATAATTAAAGTCAACGGGGGATGACAGGCCTTAAGCTCGCTGGAGTTAAAGGTCTTATTGGAGCTGGCTAACCGGAATCATAATAATAATTCACAAATCCACCTCACTACGGATTCTTCTAGCGTATGAGACGAGTCCTAATGAATAATGGAGGAGATCACCATCTCTCTCTCTCTCTCTCTCTCTCTCTCTCTCTCTCTTTTTCTATCTCTCTCGCTCTCTCTCTCTATCACTCATTCTCTGAGCTAACACGCTGCATGCCTACATTATACAAAAATACCAGCAGTCTCACACTGTAGGTTGACGAAGAAGACAAAAGCCGCTTCATATCTAGCGCACATTAGCCGCTTTGTAATCTCGCAAGATGAACAATAATAGAGAAACAGGTTTAATTGAAATCAAACAAATCCTCATATCCTATTGGCAGAATTTCATTAGCGCCGCACGCTTCATTGTTAATATTGCATTTTGCACGGACAAGCACGTAAAAATCCAGTTATCTATTTATACTCCGGGCTCATCAAATGCACGGTGTGCCGGGCCGGGATTCACGGTGGCTGTCTGGATAACTAACAGGAGAGGTCGTACATGTTTGACATTCACAGCAGAGCGGCGAGCACTAAATTAGATCACATTAGCTGAGATTTCTACTACGGCCAATTTAGGAAAGTTTCACAGAGATTGCTAATGCAAATAAAGGCCCTCTGCTCCCGGCGTCTATAACCGTATACGATTAAACTGTCATTTAATCACTGGTCACAGACTGACCACGGTCATATTAAAAGTTTGGAGCATTGCTTTATGAACGAGGGATCGAGCTGGTGTATAAACTTGCAAAACTTTTTATAGTACAAAACAGTTTTGTATTAAATAAAAGGTTCTCTTTAATTTATGAACCTTGAGGTTCTTTAGAAAATGGTCAACGTTAGTTAGTGGTTAGTTTTAGTAGTTGGTTTAAGGTTAATCCAAAGAATTGTGTGGTTGCTTACACTTTTAAAAATAAATGTGCTTTAAAGAGTTCGTCACTGCGATGCCATACAAGAACAATTTTATAATACATTTTCATATTCTAAATAACCTTTTGTGCAAAGGTGCCCAAACTAGGGCCACAGTTGCCCCGCAATGACCTGTAATTTGGCCCATCATGCCACGTGAGATAAGGAAAAAGGATAAACGTCATTGATGTTCGTATTATTAAACATTTCTAAAATGTAACCATACAAAAATGTAAATTGAAATTAAATGCAAGTAATTAAGGTGAATAATTATTTTTTATGTACATGCATACTTGAAGATGAAGCATGCATCACGAAACTCAACAAACTCGGGTACTATAGGACTAAAAATGGAGAGGTCGAGGCAGTGGCACACCGACAAAAGGAAATTTAAAAATAATTGGCAAAATTATTTCTTTTTTTTTTTTTGCATAAACAAAAAAAAAAATGTTATGTTTTAAATGTTAGAAAATTATAAATGAGGAGAATCAGGGCAACTTTAATTTTAATACAACACAAAAACATTTACTTTCGACCCAGGGCCCTCAATCAGGTTTGATTTTTGGCCCTTGGTGGCAAAAAGTTTGGGCACCCTTGCTTTTCTGAAACCGAACCCTTCGGACCAAAACCGAACCCTTTCGGCTTCGGGGCAGATCCGGCCCGGAGTCGTCTACTGTCTGGAAAAGGTTCCCTTATGAAAAAAACATAGTTACAACACTTTTACCTCAATAAAACCATGGTTAATTTTCGTACGGGTTCTTTATGGAACTAGGGATGTCACAATGATTAAATAATCGTCTCATCGCGATTGTTTGACCTCATCGCGATGATTTCAGATCACCGCAATGATTGCACATATCTCTAAAAAACACAAGGGGGAGCTGCAGTGCCTGTATAAACGAGACAGTATCGGATTACTTTTAAATATGTGTTATGTGTATTAATATTTACTGCCAGGTAAACATAGCAAAATATTTAATTTAAATAATCACAACAATGTGTGAATATAATAAAAAATAAAAACACAAAAAATTTATGAGAATTAAATGTCAAAGCAATAAATCAGGCAATTAATCATCATAATCGTCAGCCAAATTTCATAATCGTGACAGCCCTGTATGAAACCATTCAGCCAAAAAAATTTTCTACTATGGCATCGTGAAGCACCTTAATTTTCAAGACACTGCAGGAGACTAAACAGCAATCTCTGTTGTGAATTATTCAAATATTACCATGGTCTAAGACGTGTTGGCTATAGGAAATAAAAATGCACAGAAATGAGACGATTGATGTAAATGATGAGCACAGAGCTGTAAATTTAATTATGGACGGGCTGGCGCAGGTCATTAAATAGGCGTAATATTTCTGTGATGTGTCGAAACATGACAAAAAAGGTAGAAGAGATCCATGGATGACAGGTGCACGGATGGGAGGGGTTTAAAATGAAAGGACTCTAGTGTGTCAGGCCTATGCAAAGTCATATTTTAAAAGTAGTTACTTCACAGGAACACCACGGCTTATATAAATAGATAATTACGGCATTCATGAGCCATTCTTTTTTTTCTACTTACCGTTGATTAAAAGCAACAGGCAACACAATGTGCTGATCCAAGCACTTCTAACAAGCACATTAGCATTGCCATTACCCAGAGCAGAATGAACACACACACACACACACACACACACACACACACACACACACACACACACACACACACACACACACACACACACACACACACACACACACACACACACACACACACACACACACACACACACACACACACGCACACACATACACACGGCTATTCTTCATCAAATATAAACACTAATTCAGCACTAACTGTATATCCTCTAACAAGACAAAAATACAGAAGATTGAGATAACAAGTACAAATATTTATATTTCTGTTAAGCAGAAGTGAATTCAATGCTTTTATTTGTCTATAGATGTGTTGATAGATGAAATGTTTAGTTTGATTGCTTTATAAAGCAATAGCGTATCTATCCTTTGATGTATAGATATGATCAGTGGCAATATAAAGACTGAAATGTTTCCCTTAAACCAACAAACCACTTACATCCTTATCTGATTGAAAGTGTATTATCCGACAGAATACACAAAACAACTGCTTCATTTAAAGCTGCATATAATATTTTAACCATTTACATTTTTTAAAGGTTGGAAAAGTAATTAACTTGCACCAGTTACAATATGACAGCTTTTTATTTAAACTCCCTTAATTTTGCTCTAAAAATATTTTCTTTCATTATGTATAACCATTGGCCTTTCTCACAATGGTTAATATATGTATGTGATGTGTGCGTGCGTGCGTGCGTGCGTGTGTGTGAGAGAGAGAGAGAGAGAGAGAGAGAGAGAGAGAGAGAGAGAGAGAGAGAGAGAGAGAGAGAAGAGAGGTTTTAATTGATTAGACCTGGGAATAATTGAAAAATGAGAATCGGTTCCTCACACAAAGCTTGTTTTATGTCTAGAGGAACGCATCATTCATCGATACTTGCATGCTGTTTTTCTCTATTACAGCATTTGATCACTGTGTTTTCATTCTGTTGAAACTAAATATTTTTATGTTTATCTGTTAAAATTGTCCTTTTAGATAGTATACAGAAGATACTCTCAGGTATTTAAAGTCGCCAGAGGCGGACACTACTTAAGTATTTTTACTTTCTAGAGAAAAGTAAATTTTTTCTTTGGAAAACATATTCCGAAGCATATTATCATAATTTTTACTCCACTACATTTCATAATTTCAAGTTTTTGGTTTATATTTAAGTACATTAAACATCTAGTTTTTTTTACTTTTACTTAAAGGTGCAGTGTGTAAATTTTAGCAGCATCTAGTGGTGAGGTTGCAAATTGCAACCAACGGCTCAGTCCACCGCTCACCTCTCGCTTTTGAAACACATAGAGAAGCTACAGTATCCGCCACCGAACAAACATGTCATCGTCAGAGACAACTTAGTAAAAAAGTTTGTCCGAAAAGAGCTTCTGTAAAAACATGGCGGCACAAAATGGTGACTTCCATGTAAGGGGACCCTCGGTGTATGTAGATAAAAATGTCTTATTGTTAGGTAATAAAAAAATAACGGTTAATTATGAAAGGTCTTTATACACCCCTGATAATATAGTTTTGTATATTATTTTGCATTTCTGTCAAGCGATCCTTCTAAAAATTACACACTGCACCTTTAAGTAAAAAGTACTTTGGTACCTTTACTCAAGAAAAGTAAACCATTTTTATGTATTTAGGTATTGAATCAATTTAAATATGCAAAATAAAAGAAATACATAGTATGATTCTATGCTTTAAAATGTAGTGAACATTTTTTTGTAAAGTAAAGTAAATTTTTTCCCAAGACAAACACTCTGATAAAGCACAGATGCTTGGTAAATTTACTTAAAGGGATACTTCACCGATTTAGCATTCAGCTTTGTATCTGTAGAAACCCGGCAGTATTACTGAATGACCATGTTTCCCTCCATCATTTCCCCCTGAGAGGAGAGATATCTGCATTTTGGTTCTGCAAAAAAGTCCTCCGATGATGCAAAAATCGTCATATTACATCATCGGAGGACTTTTTTGCAGAACCAAAATGCAGATATCTCTCCTCTCAGGGGGAAATGAGGGAGGGAAACATGGTCATTCAGTAATACTGCCGGGTTTCTACAGATACAAAGCTGAATGCTAAATCGGTGAAGTATCCCTTTAAAATACTCAAGTAGTGTCCACCTCTGAAAGTCGCCATGAAATGGAAGTAGCGATTGTCTTATTTTCCCCATATCCGAGTGAATTGGTTTCTGAAATAAACAAAGGTAGGGCTGGACTTAAATTTGTCTATCGAGAACTGATTGGATAATTTAAAGTGGGGTCATGCTGCTATTTGCAGGGTTCCCAAAGGTACTTGAAATTTGTTAATCTGTGATAAAAATTCAAAGCCCTACTAAGTTTTTTAAAAAATAAACCAGGGTTCCCACACCTAAGTTAACTTCAATTTCAAGGACCTTTCAGGGACACATTTCAATTGAAAGCAAGGTTACATCGTGTTACCTTTAAAGATACATTGTTGCAGTTCCATTTCAAAGGAACTTGCGCTGCATCACTGTGGTGACATTTTGGTGACGCCTCCAGGGGTAAGCGCGTCTGAATGTGTATATCAAATTCAACCAATGATGAGGCTTAACCACAAAGACAAGGTGACGCAAGAACCAGGAAGTATATCACTATGTGAAATATTACCAAAGACGGCGTTACAGGGACGCCGGAAGTATGGCAAGGGAGACGCAGCGTCTCGTTCCCTTCTCAAGGAACAACAGTTACATACGTAACCCGAGATGTTTTCATGTGTCAAACACACAAGACTAGAAATTTTATGATATTATTCCACACTACACAGGGAATAATATGGATTTTTTTCCCCAGAAAACTTCTTGCATAAAATAGATTCAAGCACTTTCAATGACCTGTATCTATGCATGTATATTTTCAAAAACTTCCCAAGGACTTGAATAATTTCCCCCAGAATTACAAACTTTCAGGGATTTCAAGGACCCGTGGGAACTCTGTATTTGCTCATCGCTGCGATCTTTTCCCGGACCCCGCCCACCTGCTATACCATATGACCGGAAATAAAGAGAATTTTTTTTATAATGATAAGTCATTTGTAAAAAATATCAAATATAACAAATGACAGTTTTTCATTTTAGTGTGTTTTTCAACTGACTGTGTGTATCTCTCACAAACATCTGCTTTTAATGGTTTGAGATGTTTGAGGAATGCCATCGTTCCCGTGAGCTCCAGAACGACACACTACCTGCGAGTTTAAAATGCGCTATTGTTTAACATTCCAGAAAGAAGCACCTGAAGGGAAAACCGAGAGATGAGCCGAGCGGAATCCATTTCCATAATTCTGCCGTGCCTGTCTACAGCTAAGACCTCAGGTGGTTCATCGGCTGCCCTGACCAGACCCTATCAATGCGAGGGGCGATCTCATCCTCTCTGCATCTTCTCATCACAGCTTGATTAAATGGGCTTCAAATATGCCTCCTGAATAACAAATGTGCAATTCCCACAACGCTCACATTCACACACACACACATGCACACACCGACAGACTGACATCACACACACACACCAGCAGTATATGCAAACATGAGCTTTTCTTGACCACAGTCCTGATATACAATACTTTTTACTTTTTACTTTTTAATTTGACGTCTGATGTTGACTGGGGTCGGTGTAAATTGTTTTTTATATTTTGTTAGTGTTGCATGGTGATGCATCATACTTAGAGTAAATTATTCATTTTTTATAATAAAAGAAAATGATTTAACTTCTGGATTTAATTCGTATAGACATGAAGATTGTTGAAAATGAGCTGTTTCTTTTTAGAGAGAGATCATGGGTTTAATTTAAAAATAAGCGAAAGTTATAATTAAATTCATCTCTGTCACTTATTAATGAGTTTCCACTAAATTTCAATTATTCCTAAAATGAGCATTTTTTTAAGAAAAACTAGATTTACACAACCTTAGCATATACAGAGACCCATCACTACTTACAAAACCATTTTGTAAACATTAAATGCAATGTTTGGCAACTGCAATCTCATGTGAAGCGAAAACCGTCCCTTTATTCCAAACTGGCAGAAAATAATAGCTTAAAAATTGATTAACTTACAATCTTTTATCGCTAGTGTGGAATTAATAGACTTTTGTTTATCAGTTGTCCATCAGTGGGGGCTCCTGGATAATTTCCCCGATAATCTCTAGAGACCCGGACGCGGAGACGAGCGGAGGAAAAAAGGCCGAGCACGTTAAGTGCTGAATGTATGACTAATTAAATAAATTGATTAAAAGGGACAAATCAATCGCCTTACAGCCTGCAATGAAGATGAGGCACTTAATTTGGCTTGAACTTGCAAGGGTAAGCATTACAGGAGAATACTGAAACCGCTTGAGCGAGTGATCTTCACACACATGCATTTCCTGCATGACATTTATCTTTAATGCTTACTATTGCTGCAGTAGCCTATATAGCATGCATACTGCTCACTATGTTAATATGCATGCTAAATTTGCTTGTTTATGCAATTGCAAACCAACAAATCCCACAATGCAATGCATACTGTATCCACACCGGTGTACCTCTCCAAACTCAGACCAATATTTCTATAAACACGACGTCTTTTAGGTTTGGCCTAATTGACGCTTTAACAAAAGGACTTTTACAAGACGAACTGTGACGATGATAAAATCAAAGACAGATTGGTCTACTGGAGCAGTCCAGCTGAGAAACTAAAGGCTAACAGTTTTACTGTGTTTTTCTAACCTCAACATCAGATCGCTATTGGCCTTGACGAGCGTGTAATGTGTTTGGGCCTTTGGTCCCTCAACTGTTCCGTCACAGCTGAAGTGTATCGATTGGCTGTGCGCTGCCATTAAACTCAAGACGGGTCCCGATTGGGTGTCCTCTAACGGAAAGTCCAGAGGACATTCGAGGAAAGTGTCTCTTATAAACCGGTCATTTCGCCAAATGCCGTTTCGTTCCCTTAGCCGCACTTGCGCCGGCAACAAAGACAAGTGCGGTTAGCAATTACGGGAGCATTTCACGTCTGTGAAAGTTCATTTTCTCCTCGTGAAAAATCATTAGCCAAATGAACGGATTCAACAGATTTATTACAAACGGCAGGCGTCTATGAAATTTTTTAATTGCCTTAATGTCCATTATATCTATTATTATGCCATAATGTAGTTTTACGGTGGTGCTTGGCTAACATTTTGGGTATGCTTGAAGATACCGTATGACACGTTAAATAAATCATAATAGATAGCGCAAATGGATCGTAACGCTACTTTAATATTTCCTAAATCAAAGGAGATGAAAAGTGGTGCTTTGCTCTTTACTTATTAAAAAAATTGCATGCTTACTACTGTATGCATTACATTACACCCAAAGTGATATCATGGATGCACAGACAACACTGAGACAAGTTGGGGAAAAAGAAGAAAGTTAAACAAAGTAAAGATATGATGTAACACGAGGAAGAAATATTTGCATCATTTCTAAGTCGCTTACCACATGTAAGATTCGACTTCAAAGGTGAGGAGACTTCAAAAAGGTCAGATATCCTTGAAGCCGAGAGATCGTCTTGAGATTGATCTCAAATCAAACCAGCTACAATGCAAAATGAAGACATGTCAAATATACCAAAATTTATAGCATGCAATTGAAAACTATTTGTATAATAATATTTTAATTAAAATAAACTTTAATTTTCACTATGCACCAAAGCAGTAACTGTCCCATCTTGCCTCTAGATGGGGCATTGAAGCCACGTTTCCTTGATAGGTCAAAGCCATATTTAACATCAACTGTACACACGTCACGCAACCTCGTTGTTAAGGTGGCCTTCTCCTCGCACATCGCTCGACTCATAAATGAATTGTCAGCCATCGCTCCAGCCTTGATTGAACACCGGGCCGATCGGAGCCTTGGGAGGACCACGGTCTCGTCACTGACGGCCTCACTTACCGGCCCGGTGACCCTGTCTTCTCCACCCTACAGATCTAAAGATGTAGTGACACCAAACGCTCACAGATAATTAAATATTGATTTTTGTTCTCTAGCCCTACATAAAATTGTCCAGAGCCTCCCTGCTGTAATTCTCATTTTGGGGAGAAATGGTTAGAAAAAGTGCGCGTTGGCCGGTCAAGCCTTATTTCATGCACAGGTAGGACAGCTACAGTATGTTGAGGAGTCAGGTGTGGACGCGGACGTTTGGAGGATGGCAATTCATCTTAAACTCTCTCTCTGTGTGTGTGTGTGTGCCCGCCCGAGCCAGAAACCATCGCTCTGCCAAAGACAGCGTGCCAGGGCTTCGCCTTTCTTAAAGTTTTAAACGACCATGCGGCACATCACGGCGATTAATATTCTTCTTCTCTGGCTCGCATTCAATCTCGGGGCAAGACGGCAGCCCGCCCTCCCCTAACCATCAACTCGACGTGGGCCGGTGATTTATATTAGTATGAATATGAGCGGATGTTAATCATTTTACATTATTTTGTCAGTGTAAATAATTACGTTATCCAAAGACGGTTTGCAATCAACTGCTGCAGAAACGCTGCACAGTCCAATTTGGCCACTGCATCCGTCATGCGGTCGCTTGCTTGGTCACAGTAAGGACGGTGCCAAAATCGGCTGGCGTTCAGACCTACAGAGTTTTAGGAAAACAACTTCACTTGAGGTCACTTCTAGATAACAATGAGATGAAAATGAGAACTTCTTACTGTGGGTTCACACCAGATGCAAGTTCAACGATTTGTGCGAGTAGATTATATACAAAGTCAATGCAAAGACGAGTTCAGATGCGTCATCGCGTGGGGCGATGCGAATGACACGATATGGGCGTTGCGTTTGCCGTGAAAACACGCGCTATTCACCTCAAACGAGTCTTTGCCGAAGATGAAAATATTCAACTAGAGCGAAAAATTCGCATGACATGTTTGGTGTGTACATAGCATAAGGTTGCGTTCAGACCAGCCGCGGTAGAGGCGTCAAGTGCGGGTGATTTCAATCATAAGTCAATGTAAAGACGCACCAAACTAGACGCGATCGACACGAATTTGACGCCTCAAACACGGCTTGTGTGAACCCATGGTAATATTGAGGGCCCTTATGCTACGTACACACCAAACACGTGGCATCGCGTTACTCGCTCTAGATTACTACCGGGATTTAACTTCGTATCATGTGAATTTTTCACTCGAGTTGAATATTTTCAACTTGGGCGAAGACGCATTTGAGGTGAATAGCGCGTGTTTTTGCTGCAAATGCGCCGCCCAGGACGCGTTTGATCGCGTCTTTGCATTGACTTTGTATGTAATCTTTTGCGCAAATCGTTGAACTCGCATCTGGTGTGAACCCACAGTAATAATCTCATTTGGGGTATCACACGGATCGAATGTTTAACACGTTTTATTCTTTGGGTTAGGGTTTAGGGTTAGGGTTTTTTTTGTCTTGTTTTCAGTACAAATATCAAAAAATATTTAAATCAAGATGTATAAAAAAAAATTTGCCAATAGTGTAAACAATTTTTTGTTGAATTAAGTGTTTAAGAAAAAAAAATAAGATTTTTTTCTTATCCCAATGGGGAATTTTTGGCTTGTTTTAAGCACTAATTCACTTGAATTGTATATTTTTTGCCTATAAATTAGACTTATTTTTTAGGTAGTTTTGCTCATTAAGAAACTAACTTAAATCTTGATTCAAGAATTTTTAGATATTTGTACTGAACCCTTACAAAAATTAACCCTTACGAAAAAAAACATGGTTATTGTATAAACCATGATTACCACAAAATACCCATGGTTTTAAGAACCATGGTTTTAAAAACCATAGTAAAACCATGGTTACTACACTTTTACAACAATAAAACTATGGTTAATTAATTGTCATAAAGATATGCCATAGTAACCCATTTTACATCCATAATCTCGCATTTTTGTGAAACTGCACATTCAACATAAATGTAGGCCATGGACTAATTCATTATTAATTGATGGGATGGTTAAATTTGGAGGGGAGGAAGTGAAAAATCCAAGGATGTGATGTCAGCCAGTGAGAAATGTCATTTCAGAGGTGAAGCAGCTTATTACGTTTTGACGAAGAGCGCCAAACGTCTTTTTTTGTGTGAAAATGAGCATCAACCGACCGTAAACAACAAAAAACACAAAGATGCATTAAGAAAGTAAACACCGTAGGGTTCGTTTTGCTTCCACGTCGTCTCCAGAGCTATAAAAAAGAGCAAACACATTTCATTTCTCCTCATGGGTTCAGGAATCAGGTGCAACATTCTTTGGATCACGTCCGCATAGCTTCGGCGTGAAAGTTTAACTGCTGTCTGATTCCAAGAGTCATCTGAATATGGATGAGACTAAAAATTAGTTAAACAGAAGAGGCTGTCGCATTCATTAAGTTACCCTACCCCCAGAAACACACTCACAATATTCATGCTGTTACTATGCAAATCAGTGCTAATGAGATGCTGATGATGTTTTTTAATCACAGGGGGAAAGAGAATGTAGGAGGGAAGGTGAGGCGAACAAACAAAAGCTTCTCACTCTGTAACCTCTCGGTATCAAACGATTCACGGGCGGAGAACATCGTTTATTTCACTCTTTCCGTAAACAAAGGAAATTTTGCACGGAAGTTCGACGTTCCTTTAAGGTTTCCACACACACATTGGGCAATTAAACATTACGGCTCGTGTAAATCAAGTCACTTTCGAATTTTGTCTAAAAAAAAATGTGTTACCAATATAGCTCGGCACAGAATAAAACGACACGAAACACTCCCGCTGTGAACGAGTAACGTGATGGAATTCAAGTTTTAAACGGGACACGTCATACAATTCAGCTTAATGAATCGTGGCAGACGATGCGCGCTGATAGCATCTTAGCATATTTTTACATAAAACTTGTCACGTATCTAAGAATTACTTTGTCAAAAGCAGGCAAAATGCACTGTATAGGCTGGAAACGGCACGAGCTCTCAAATCTCCCATATGTTTCACTCATCACACCTCTATGCATTTAAATAGCAGACAATTTGACATTTCGCCCGTCGACGATGTCGTAGAGCGTTATTTATTTACCAGGCCGAGATGGGCCGAGCTGAAATCCACTTCTTTTTATTTAGACAGAAAGCTCTTTGCACGCTTTTGATTCCTACTTAAGTTCAACACATCCGATCTCAAGATTTCGCCCAAGACGTCTGATTAAAGCATTCGTTTCACCCTCCGTGTGTAACATTTTCCAGAACCGGGGCCTAATTAGTATTCTCAAGTGGACAATTCTAAACAAGACATTTTTCGCTCTCTCTCTCTCTTTTTCTCAAATGTACCGCAGGGATGTGTGTGTGTGTGTGTATGAGCCTGATGGAATAGAAACAGCAGGTTTTATGGCTATGTTTGGAGAGAATTACTCATTGTGTTTTTGCTGGCGGTATGCGCTGGAGTTCGGGCAGATGGGCATTGAATACATGGTGCAGATATGGAAACAATTTCAGCCGGAGATTTGGCAGCCTCTAATGTCGGCCTATGTTTCATTTGTGGCAGAAATCAGTTTTCAAGGGAATGCATTTGTTTACTGTCTAAGAAAAAATATGAGTTTTCTGATCACATTATCCTTAGAGAAAATAAATAAGAACAATTCAATGTTTTCCTCTGATTCGGGCTTGAAATCGGAGAGCACGCAATAGATGCTTTCGGTCTAAATCATGGCTTTAAATAAACAGATTGAATGTGTGCGGCTTTCGCCAGTTCAGAGGAAATTTTTACAGCCGCAGAGATTCCTCTAAAGGTTTCTGAAAATGTGCGTTTTTAAACCAAAGGCTTACTTCAGATAGTCTCTCCCAAATTCGCGCCATTGGAGATTTTTCAAACAGAGAAATATTTATATACTTTTCACTTATAGTTGACTACAAGTTAGGGCTGCACGATTTTATCGCAATATTTTGATCATTGGAATTTATATTGCCTTATGATGACTATACGACGGTTTCGCAAGATGACTTTATTTAAAGATTTGATTTTGATACAGCTTCAAAAATTATGGTATCAACTTGTGCCTCACATTTCTCATATGGCTCTGGGATGGCAACTTGAGAAAAAAAGTTAAATATATATATTTGTTAAATTACAGTATTATTGTCAGCGGTTTTCCAGTAACTTACTGTAGATTTAAATCTGTGTTATTTACTGGCAACAGTTTGTTAAAAGTTAAATGAACAATAAACATAAGCAAGTCTTTGTCTTTATAGAATAAAACTATAAAATAACCTCATGCAAAGCACATCGTTTATTTCACTCTTTCTGTAAACAAAGGAAATTTTGCACGGAAGTTCGATGCTCATTAAGGTTTCCACACACACATGAGTTTTGGGCATTTAAACATTACGACTCGTGTAAATCAAGTCACTTTTGGATTTTGTCGCAAAAAATGTGTTGAAGTTACCAATATACCATGGCACAGAATAAAACGACACGAAACGCTCCCGCTGTGAACGCGTAACGTGATGGGATGAAAAAGTTAAATGTTTTGATAGTCTTTATACTTTTCGCTTATAGTTAACTACACATTAGGGTTGCACAATTTTGGGTGGAACCTGATATCGCAATATTTTGATAGTTGGAATTTATATTGCGTTATGATGACTATACGATGGTTTCGCAAGATGACTCTATTTAAAGATTTGATTATGATATAGCTTTAAAAATTATGGTATCAACTTGTGCCTAACATTTCTCATATGGCTCTGGGATGGCAACTTGAAAAAAATAGTTAAATATATATATATATTTAAATTACAGTATTATTGGCAGCGGTTTGCCAGTAACTTACTGTAGATTTATATTTGTGTTATTTAGTGGCAAAACTTTTAGTGGCAAGTTAAATGAACATTAAACATTAATAAGTCTTTATCTTTACAGAATAAAACTATAAAATAACAGCCTCATGCAAAGCATTTTGGGAACCAAAATCTGAAGGAATAAAAACAGAAAAAGGTTGATGAGGATTTTTGGTTCCCAGAATGATTTGCATAAGGCTTTTATTTTATAATTTTATTCTGTAAAGACAAAGACTTGTTAATGTTAAATGTTCATTTAACTTTGAACAAGCTGTTGACAGTAAATAACATACATTTCAATCTACAGTAAGTTACAGCTGCATAACTACAGCAAAAATTTTACAGTATTGTAGACTGCACTAATTTGCTGTAATTATGCAGCTGGTTGCCAGTAACTTACTGTAGATGATAAAGACTGAAAATGTTTCATGTTTATTTAACTTCGAACAAACTGTTCCCAGTAAATAACATAAATGTAAAATCTACAGTAAGTTACTCTCAGCTAGTTCCCAGTAATACCCAGTAATACTGTAATTTCTACAGAATTGTTTTACAGTGTGTTATAAGTTTGCCTTACTACATTGCACCTTCTGTGAATTGATGCACACATGCAATGTCGAAGCTAAAACGGTATATTGTGTTAAACTGGGATAGGAGAAAGTACACAGCTTTTACAATAACACGTTACCGCAAAAACCTGGTGACACGCATTCACTGAACTAAAGCAATATCAGTTTGATAATTAACCCGTGTGCGTTTTTGTACTATATTTTCACCATAATTAAATCGCATGCATTATGACTTGACTGCAGGGTATAGAGGAGGTGGCCAGCGCCTGATGGTTGTTCAGGAGACCACATCAGAATGCAGGATTCGTTGTCTCCGCTCCCCCTCTCCGACAGACCGTGCACAGAACAGCTGTGATGATTTCATTTACATACTAATAACCAGCCAGCGCTCCGGCAACCACAAAGTGTTTGACTTTTTTGTCACTTGTGTCTCCTGCAGTTTAGTGTGAATGCCGAAGCCACACATCAGTAAATAACTGTTTGGCCAGAAACACTCGGATGGCACGGCCCATCTGAAAAAATCTGGAGTTCATTCGTAAAAAAACCCAGAGTATCACGAAAGAACACGAGGCATGTGCTTTTATCCGATCTCGCTCGCCGGGGCCCTTTCTCTATTGTAAAGCCTCTTTTTACAACTGTCTTGTGCCTGACACCCAAGAGACGTTCGTGGATCGGGCCCATCGGCAGTAGCACATGGCAGCCATTAGCGTAACTCAATACCACCAATGGCTGCCTCATATGGTACTTTGATCACTTAAATCCAGCTTAAAGAAGCAGGGGCCACTTCCAAAGCACATATCTCTTTTTTTACTTGCTTGTCTTGGAATTTTAATTTGATCCCTTTTGGGTTATTCCGAGATTTTCGAACTCAAACGCTCGAATTAGACTTGTGTACGTTTCTAAAGAGAAACCTCTCTGAACCCGGAGTAACACAGGAGGTGGGGGGCTGTCATCTGAGAATTACTCCCATGTTTGGACTGGCCTGAAAAAACACACGCGCACACACATACATGCACACACACACATATTTTCACTGGATTATTTAACACGTAACCTTGTACTTTTAATTGAAAACACACTGCAGAGGTGCACACTGCTTTCATTTGATGACTTTAACATGCAATAATGCTCCTACTGTGAAACTCACCTAAGATTTTGCCTCATGTCCCAATTTTCATATTCGTCCTAAATAGTATTAGGGTGGCCTAAATCATAGTGCATTAATGAGTATCCTTAGTGTACTTTTTGTTGGTGTAGATGCATGCACACTTGGATGATGTTACTCCACAATTCTTACGCGTGCACGAGAGTGTTGGATGATGCTACATGTAATTAATAAATGTAATTAAACTTAAATAGTAAACATCACATACAAAATAATCAATGAAAAAAAGGTGTAATATAGGGAGTTGTATTTTTATGTGTGTATCTAAAAAACATCAGTCACTTCTGTTATCTGTCAGTAGGCCCGCGTGTGCTACAACTTGCAAACTGTTTTGCTACTTTCCCATAACAAAAACAGAACATACTTTTACTACATAGCAGGCGAATTGGGACGCAGCATTTGTCTCCATTTCTTTTTTACCAAAAATAATCCAATTCCAGATTTACTTATTTATTAATTTCCACATTTTACCTGCCAAGACTCATAAAGAGCAAGACGCGAATGAGTCCAAATGTCATTTCCACAATTTTACAGACAATTATTTTTTAAAAAAGGAAACACTTCAAACGATTCAATAACAACAGAGATTGTTTCAGGAGGCGCGTGTGCGTGCGCGCGCGCGTTCGCAGACACTGCAGGTATTGGAGAGGCAGATGAATATTAATGAATGTTGTTGCCAGTTAATGTCACTCGCAATTGAAGGAGAAAAGACGAGAGGCAGAGAGAAGGAGAGAGAGAGAGAGAGAGAGAGAGAGAGAGAGAGAGAGAGAGAGAGAGAGAGAGACCGGGGGGAGAGCGCGCAGCGCGTCAAGACAAAAGGAGAGAGAGAGAGGAGAAGGCGCGCGCGCGAGGACGCGAGGCGTCTGGCAGCTCTATTAGTATTCACACGGCGTGCTGCTCGAGAGGATTAATGTACTCTGATGTGTAATATTCCGGAGAACAATTAATTTGCCTACAGTTTTGTCACGCTTGAAATTTAAGTGCTAGAACCGATCGATGGTCGCAGGCACTAATATGATGCTCACAGGCCGCTCATGCGCTTTTTGCCATGTTGTATGACACATGCAGTGCTGCAGAGACACATGCATGTATGCACATAACGCATATGAAAATACTGGCACATAAAATCATAAATGCTTGCACACCTGTGAAGACAAAATGCAATGCTGCCAACTTCACATTGCTGGTGAACAGTATATTTGTTACTTCAAAATACATGCAAATAGGCTCCATCAAGCTACAAGATTTACATCTATCTGAGTTTAACAGTGCCACCTTAATTAAAATCTATATTTTGTGTTGTGCCAAATACTGCACTCATTATACTGCACTTAATGCAGGCTAATAAAAATATTGACCCCTAATAGCGTCAATATAATCGCCCACTTTTTGTCAGATTCTGGTGCATGTAAAAATACTTTATTTAATACTAAAATTATGGTTTTACTACAGTTAAAAAACGTGGTTATTGTAGTAAAACCATGCTTACCACAAAATAACCATGGTTTTGACAACTATGGTTTTCTAAAACCATGGTTAGTGTAGTAAAATATAGTAATTAAATCACCACAAAAAACACAGTTACTACACTTTTACCACAAAAACAAACATAGTTAATTTTTGTAAGAAAATCATTTTCTAACTTATTTTGTTTTTTCCACATTTATACAGACACTTTTATGTACTTACAAAAGCGATTTGTTTTTTTTTTCAGCACATTTATCTAAATCTCCTTAAAACATGATGCATATTCACTTGAGAAGCAAAAACATTTATGTTTTGATTTCTAATCTAAACAAATTTTGAGAATTGTAAGTTTTTTTTATTTATTTTTACTTCATTGGCAAGCAGCTTTTTCTTGTTTTAAGCAAAAACATCACAACATTTTTTTTAGATCTGCAAAAAGCAAGACACTGTCTTATTTTGCTTCTTAAGTAACCAAAATCTTGTTTTAAGGAGGCTCAGATATATTTGTATTGGATAACAAGACAAAAAACAGAGGAACATCACTGTTGCAGGGGTCGGCTTCTGTGACAACAGGGGGCGTAGGTGCTTTCTCCGGGCCGGTGCGTCCGACGGGAGAGAATCTGCCGGATTGAGATCACCACGGTAACCCAAACCCGTCTACACGAGGGGAGACAGAGCAGGGAATCAAAGAATTCCACATGTTCCCCTCCACACTATACTTCCCGATAACTTCCCTGATTTATGGGGGAACAGCTGAGCGCAGCTGTGAGCTCTTTATTAAGTGCAAATCTTTATTGTGTGCGCTAAAGGCTGTAATCATATGTTTGTGACATTTTAAGAGCTCCATAATTAGTCTTCAGAGGCTCATAAAGGAATATATTCATTTTCAACACGCATTAACAACCTGCGCAGGATCTCTTATCGCATTAACAGCCTGCGTGAGATTGCTCCGTGCTTTAGGTCTGGCATTAGATACGGAGTAGCCTTTGTGACACGTAACTCTGTGCGATTTCCTCTCAGGCATCCGTTCCAAAGGTGGATTTACAGTTTGGATTGCTGTGCGTTTTTTGTTAAAAGCGCAGTAAAAGCCATGCAGGCGGGGTGGTGGGAGAAAAGAGATGTTGAAGGGTGGTTACATTTGCAAGGCAGAACTGTTCCCTAGAGGCAAACCTTAACACAACCTTCTGTAATCTTCAGGTCGTCTTGTCGATCTTCCCCTTCGTTTCCATAATGTCACGGATTTCAGAGGAAGACAGAAACAAACGGTTGAAAATCTGCAGTTATTTGCTATTCTTGCCATCACCTTCATGACAATAAATGTTAAGAGGTGTTAAGTGTGTCAGGGATCTTGAAAGGTTGCATGACAATCTTTCAATTTTTCCAAAAACAAAAAACAACGTTGATTTGTGCTCCTGAATTGCTGATCATGTTTAGAGGTGTCTGAAAAGTTGCATCGCATCCAACTTTCTAAAAAAAGGAGATAAAAATGGGCTGGCAGATGTCCTTTGCGTCCTCGGGGAGCAGCTGTGTCCCAAACAGTTTGCCCTCATCATCGCCACGACCTACAAATTGAGTCTAAAGATCGTGGTCAACTACCACAGTGGCATTACGGCAGAATTACACGAGCCATTTCCAGAAGCAATGATATCCTTTTAAAGTCACTATATGGCTGCAATTTGACAAAATTTTAAAAGCAGCGTGCGGGCGATTCTTCACCGCATGCCTCCGTCTCAAAACAAATTCGATTTACGTGCTATTTTTCAGACTCATCACAGCACAGAAGCGGGTAATGCATAGCTCGCCCTGGCAGCGCGCTCATACCGCACAGCTGACTGGCATGTAAGACTGCCTCAAATTGGAGCAATTGAGCTCAGGCTAAAGCAATTACATCCTTTGTGATCTCCACGGGGGACACGACTAAACTGTGCTCGTGATGAACCGGCAGGCCGGGAACGCTTGAATAACCAAGATGCATTTGAGTGGTGAGCTCCAAATGATCCACCTACGTTACCTGCACACCACAAATGGAAATTTTGGCCAATAGCGATATTTCAGCAGCTAATTGTTTTCATTTTATAGCCGATAACCAATACCACAGCTGTTATTGTTCGTGCTAAAGTTTGAATCAATGATTTTTGAAATATCACTAGCATTTTTTGTCAAGATCAAAGTGTGCAGGAACTTTACAGGTAACATCTTCTTTTGAAGGGATTAGGCCGACATAGATGTATTTATTTTTGTGCATTTTTACCTTTCGAAGATGCTTTTACGTAAAATGGTTTACAGTGCATTGTGAGGTAAATTTGATCAGCATGGGTTCCTTTGGGATCGACCCCATCCATGACCTCTACCATCTGAGCTATTTCTTTGCCGGCTGCAGCTTTTCACAGGATTTGCTTTTATTTTTTATTAGAAACTCTAATTATGAACTACTTGTGAAATGAATGAAATATAAACATTTGAAGATAACCCTCATACTGGCTAATGCAGATATGCGTACAACACACCCCTGAAGTATGCCGTGTGTAACAGTTGGCGAAATGAAGCAGGGCAAGATCGACAAATAAACAAATGAAGTGTATCCTCGCATGCACGACAAAGGAGAAAGGTGCACAACCTCACAGTCTGACACAGCGGTGGTTTAATTGCCCTAGCGAGGGAGAGGTGTGGGGGCAGTAAATAAAGATTTCAGTGGGGATAGGAGGGTGTTGTCAGAACTGCGGTCTGCTGGGACGCATCGCCCGTTCTCTGGATCACTGCATGTTGGCGAAGCTCCAGACTCTCTTGCATAAGGAGACAGAAAGACATGATGTAAGTGAGTCCAACTTTATACACAAGTGCTCTTTAAAGAGATTGAAACTGTCAGCGTTTACTCAACCTCACATTGTTAGAAACCTGTGTGAGTTTCTTCTGTGCAACACCAGAGATGACTGGCAGGATGCTGTCCTCCAGAAAAAACAAAAAAATGAAGGTTTGCTAAAATCTTTACGATAGATTTGTGTAAAATAAAAAATTCCAATAAGTATTCCAACATGTCTGATGGGATTGATGCAGAACTCCATTGGTTTCTGAATTGACGTCATGATGATGTTAAGCTTTTTTAAATGCATACGAGCAAGATGAATGGGAATAAATAATGAAAGAAGTTTTGCTTTTTGGGGAGGGGTCGCTGTTCCTTTAACAAGCGCTTGGCGACGGAGATCCTTCACACAACTGATTTATGGATGTGGCACGTGGTACAACTTCTTTAGAAACAAGAAGAATGAAAACAAAAAAACACAAGTTTGAAAGACCTGTTTGAGTTTTCACACGTTAGGCCAAACGTTTTTACATGCAGAGAGACCATCATGTGAGAAGCAAACAGTTTAACACATCAGACGAGAGTTTGAATCGAGTCTTTTGTAAGCCATCTGGAAATACCCAACTCAACAATGCTTCAGCTCTAGTGCCATATATCAATGAGAGAGACACAACTGCAGCTCCGCCACGGGCAAAACACGTCTCAAATTATCAGCAAGATGGAAGATTTAAAGAGACTCGCAAAATCGTTTTAAGATGCATATGCGTTTAGTTTGTGGTACAGAAACGCCTTCTGTAACCGTGATGAAATTATTGTCGCGTCAGAGCTGAAATGAACAAAAAATCTGTAACTTTGCTGAATCACTTTTGAACTTTAAACAAAAGCAAATGCGCTTAACAAGGATCATGAGATATGGAAAATAACTTTTATTTCTCAGCTTTTTTATAGTTTAGTACACTTCATGGAGAGTTTTCTGTAGAAATTACAGTATTACTGGCAGCTGGTTGCTTATTTCATCTTCAGTCTTTTTTCATATTTTCAGTCTTCATCTTCTACAGTAAGTTACTGGCAACCAGGCCAGCTACATAATTACAGCAATTTTTTACAGTGTAGATTTCATGCACTGTAAAAAAGTTTAAACAACTTGGTTTTGCAAGTCAATTCAACCTACTTTTTTAAGTTTTGATCTGTGATCAGTTGACATAACTTTTAAAAACAAGTTGACATTGTTTAACTTAATTTGTTAAGTCTAAAAGTCTAGGAGACATGAATGAGTCAATTGTTTACATTAGGAATCCACCTATGCAAAATGTAAGTCATGATACCGATTTTCGATTACGAAATCTGCTGATATAAATAGATAACGATAGATTTGATTTTTACCACTCTGTAAAAAAATGCAGCATGAAGTTAAAACAAACTTGGTCAATTCAACCTACTATTTAAAGTTTTGACCTATGATAAGTTGACGTAACTTTTAAATACAAGTTGAAATGGAACTTAATTTGTTAAGTTAAAGTAATCTAAAAAATATATGGTGATTTGACAAAACTAATTTTACAGTGTGCGTCAATGTTGTCTCAGGTGTTTCTCCTAAAAGTCTAGGAGACTAGCCTAGAAATCTAGACGCACCCTAGCGGCCGCAAAATATATTTGCTGCCAGGGTTTAGTCTAGGCACTCACAATACACTTAACCGGTCCAAAAACCAAAATTTGGTCAGGCCAATCACATCGTGTGTAGCGTCTGTGGGGCGGGCTTAACATGATGACGACAGAGCTGCAACGGTTCCTACTTGAAAACAGAGAATGGCTGCTGCTGCTGGCGAACAGCTATCTTTTGAAGCGGCTTTGGCTGCGACTCTGGAGGACTTAGACTTATGTTTTTCTTTGAGAGAAGAGCAAATAAACCCTACTGAAGTCCTTTTTAAGCAAGAAAGATGTGTTTGGAGTTTTGCCGACTGGTTACGGTAACTACGTCACCTTCTTCGTTGCTCTGATCCGTCATAGCGCTATCCTATTGCGTGCAGAGGCATTTTGAGGGACAACCTTATATCCCGCCCCTTGCATTGAGCCGTTTGTGTGAAGAGTTGCCAGACCTTACATCTTGATGTAGGTCTGGCTAACCAGGCTACTAGGAGACATGAATAAATCAACAATTTGCATTAATGATGCACCAATATTCAATTACTTGTAATGAAATCTGCCGATTTAGATAGATAGCGATAGTTTTTTATGTTTACAACACTGTAAAAAATTAAAAGTTAAAACAAGTCAATTCATGAAGTTTTGCAAGTCAATTTAACCTACTATTTTAAGTTTTGACGTGTGATAAGTTGACATGACTTTTAAAAACAAGTTGAAATTTGTTTAACTTAATTTATTAAGTTAAAGTAACCTAAAATATATTTGGCAAAAATGCGGCATTTTTTACAGTGTTCATCAATGTTGTCTCAGGTTTTTCTTCTAAAAGTCAAGGAGACCCTATTAGTCAATTGTTAACATAAGGGATGCACGAATACAAAATGTCTGTGCCGGTACCGATAATCGATTATGAAATCTGCCGATAGCTATAGTTTAGATTTTTACTACTCTGTAAAAAATCCTGATTTGACAAAAAAGCTGCGTTTTTTACAGTGTTCATCAATGTTGTCTCAGGTTTTTCTTCTAAAAGTCAAGTAGACCCTATTAGTCAATTGTTAACATAAGGGATGCCTGTATACAAAATGTCTGTGCCGGTACCGATATTCGATTATGAAATCTGCCGATAGCTATAGTTTAGATTTGTACTACTCTGTAAAAAATCCTGATTTGACAAAAAAGCTGCATTTTTTACAGTGTGCGTCAATGTTGTCTCAGGTGTTTCTCCTAAAAGTCTAGGACACACGAATGAGTCAATAGTTTACATTATGCAGTAATACAAAATGTCTGTGCCGATACCGATATACGATTACTTGGAATGACATCTGCCAATATAGATTGATAGCAATAGTTTTTGATGTTTACTCACTTTAAAAAATGCAGCATGGAGTTAAAACAACTTGGTTTTGCAAGTCAATTCAATCCACTATTTTACGTTTTGACCTGTGATAAGTTGACAAAACTTTTAAAAACAAGTTGAAATGGTTTAACTTAATTTGTTAAGTTGAAGTAACATAAAAATATATTCTGATTTGACAAAAATGCGGAATTTTTTACAACGTGCATCAATGTTGTCTCAGGTGTTTCTCCTAAAAGTCTAGGAAACACGAATGAGTCAATTGTTTACATTAGGAATGTACCGATACAAAATGTAAGTGCCAATACCGATTACTTAGAATGACATTTACTTAATTTACAAAAATGTGGAATTTTTTACAACGTGCATCAATGTTGTCTCAGGTGTTTCTCCTAATAGTCAATTGTTTACATAAGGAATGCACTGATACAAAATGTCTGTGCCGATACCGATATTTGATTACTTAGAATGAAATCTACCGATATAGATCAGATTTTACTAATTTAAAAATGATGATGTCTTGAAATCCTCTGATGTCTTGAAATCCTCTGATGTCCGATAGTGATGTCCAATAAAAATAGATTTTATCTGCCGATACCGATTATAGGCCGATACATCCCTAAATAATAAATATAAAAATATATTGGGCATGTAAAAGTTTAATAAGTAGTGTCTGAACTCATTTTGAGGTCTCAAATAAAAAGATATTCTTCAGACATTACAGGATATTTTGCTTAGGATTTGCCAAAGACTTTTCATTTGTTCTCAACTTAATTTTGCTGTTTGAAAAAATAAATTTGTGATTTCTCTGCTATAGTGAATGACAATGCAGTCTCTGTTCTTGCGTGGCTCCATGCAAATATATAAAAAAAGAGTATTTATTCCAACCGTCTCTAATTGTAAGGCGCAGAGAAATCTCAACTAGCAGCTCTATTACAGGAGTAAAGGTCAGTTGAGTAATTTAGATCACGGGCTCCTCTAGTCACTTAATGGGATTGTTTGCCCAGACCCAGAGTGTATAAGCACAGAAACTCTATAAACATCTCAGGGCCATGGCCGGGCAGTCTGTTTACAACCATCACAATTACCAAAGTCAGAAGGGCCTCGGGTCACAAAGATGTCCTCCTCGGGCGAGCCCCAGCTTTCCCCCGGAGATGATGGAGGACGTGTGTTATGTCGCCCGAAGCCGGTTCTTGATTATTAAGTGCAGCTGTACTGCAAAGTTGCATTTATTTCATTTCTCTCTCTACAAATCTGCCTTGCACGAGCTTGTCTAGATGTAATCAAATCAAAATTAGAAAAACAAACTCTTTTTTTAAAGAAAGGACACTAAATGATATTTCTGATGCTTAGATACAATGACACATACACATGTGACCACCCACATTCATCCAAATAAAGTTTATTAGTTGATCAGACAAACCCATCACTTTAATGCAAGAAACAAAAAGCCATTAAACTTTACTTGTCCACCGTTTTGCAGCTATGATGAGTGACATATTTGCGAACAAAACGCAAGAATATAAAACATAACTACCTATCTATATTCTTAGTCAAGTTAAACAAATGACAATTTAAATCTGCTAACAATAAAAAAGTTTCAGAAAGAGTAGGGTGAGGGTTAATGAAAAACTACATTTTGAAAATGATTTTACTGCATAAATACATTACAAATAGACTTGAAAATGATGATATGACGTCTTTACATTTTCATCTAAAACGCACGCATCCTTTTAGTTGTTTGCTTTAAAACTCGACCCTCCGCCTATATACAACGAAAAGACAAAACCATATGGTTTGATGAAAAGTTTTGTAGAATGTGCACGGACCCTCGAGAGAGCGCACGAGCGCGTGTGTGTGTGCGCGCTTTATAGCTCTGTCTCATGATTACAATGTGAGGTATAATTGCAAACACATGTGAGCCATTTCCATTCAGTGAGATGAAATCATCGCATGAAAAAGGACGAGAGAGAGAGAGAGAAAGGGCGCAAAAGAGCAGACAGAACCCCCCTCCATTCCACATTCTTTCGTTCCCTCTCTGCAGCATCTTGAGGGGTCAGAGGTCACCGTGAGGAGATCAATGCGATCAGACACAGGAGTATTGTTTCAAAAAGCAGGAGACATGAGAGGCCTCCTGCAATAGGAATCCCTTCGGATCAAAAGGCCGGCGAGAAAGTTGACGGAATTCCACGGATCCACCATCTTGACTTCCCAAGCAATCAGGCATTTTACAGGAACCATTTGGCTATGATCAATCCACTGGCCTGGCTCTGTCTCCCATCTCCCCTTTGAAACAGGATTAAATGCTCTAAATAGGGCTTCGCTTCTCAAAGGCGAATGAGCGGAAAAGTGCTTTTAATCTTGTGAAACCCTATACGGTCCATTTAAGGGAAATCGGCATATAGCAGAGGTGAACTTCGGTATGAAAACCTAATCATCTTTAGCGCAATATTGCTACTGACTAGTCGTGTTTACCCGTACTTGTCCAGTTTCTAACCGGAGAACTGTCACATCTCCAGCATGCGGCTTTCGCTGTCGTGAAAGTTTTAAAAATGTGTTATTCCTTTGGAAAAGTCTTTCTGGAAAAATTCCTTCCCCAGAATCCGTTTGATGTGAAGTATTGCGACTCGGCACTGAAAGAAGTGCAGGAATCATAACGTGCGGGTTATTTGTGCGTTTGGCGACTTTGAATATTTATAGCGAGTTGCTTAATAGCATCATTAACTTGTTTTAAAGCTGAAGTGTGTACCTGCGTCATTAAACGAATGGCGAAAATAACGAACACTCCCATTGGTTAGACAAACAGATCATCTCACCCTAAACTCACATCATTGGTCGAATCAATGTTGCTGTGTCAGACCGTGTGGTGGTGCTCAAACAAACAGAGTAATACTTCAAACCCACCACAGAACCACAGTGGTTACACTTTTCATGGGTATAAACTTACCAATGCCCTCGTATCCTGGTTTAATACACGGCTGTCTCTGCATATTAAGCTGGGATTTTTTTTAAAGTACATAAATAATCTTCACCTTCACCTTTAAAATCAATTATTTTTAAACCTATGCCTGCGTCTGTGTTCGGTGATGGTGAGACTTCTCTCGGGTTCTGCATGGCAGCGCATTGAACGCTCTCATCACTCACATTAAGCTTTTTCACTTTTCTCCGGGCGAGTTTTCCCTCGTTCCGCCCCTCTTCTTCCTCTCTCCGTTTCCGCAGTGCTATTGATCCATGTGTTCATTGAGAGCACAAACTCTGGAGCTCAGAGCTTAAGTGCATAAAGGTAGATGCTCTTGAACAGACCACTTATCTTCACCTCGTCCGCATCCCTCTTCCTCATCTTCAGACGAGACCTCCAGCATCTCACGTCTCAGCTTGAGTCTATTGAATATATATTTAGTTATTTTTCTGTCTTTCTGAAACTGAAATACAGTATTATAAATATTCATAATTTACATTTACGCATTCGGCAGATCATTTTATCCAAAGCGACTTAAAATGCATTACAAGGTATATACCGGAAACATAAAAACACACTCAAAAATAACAACAATTTACAAACGAATGAAACACATAATTTTTTAAAAGTAGCTTAAACTCATGACAGAAACATGGTAAGCTTTAGGGTATTCTGTAGGTTAATCCAAAAGGAGACGGCACTATATAAAACCTGTGTTTCCTATCTCTGTTTGAACCCTGGGAACTTTAAAGGTGCAGTGTGTAGATTTTAGCGGCATCTAGCAGTGAGATTGTGAATTACAACCGACGCATCAGTCCGCCGTTCACCGAAAGGCATAGAAAAGTTACAGTAGCTGCCCAAGGACAAGCATGTTGTTGTCTAAGACAAAATACAGTAGTGAAAAAATGTGCTATATAGAGAAGTTTGTACGTTAAGTGCTACTGTAGAAACTTGACGGCACAAAATGATGACTTCCATGTAGATAAAAACAACTCATTGTAAGGTAATAAACAAATAACAGTTTATTATGTAAGGTCTTTATAGACCACTAATAATATAGTTATGTATATTATAATGCATTTCTGTCAAGAAATCCTTCTAAAAGTTACACACTGCACCTTTAAGATACAACAAATCCTTTGAACGACGTTTGTAGCGTTCGTTTGAATTTAAAAAGTAATGTGGGGTAAGTTCGCAAATTGACATATATGGGTCAGTGACAAAAACGGTTTGGCAAGATAAGATTTTTTTACTTGTTTTTAAAGCATGCATCAGGTTTATTTTAATGCACAGTGTATTTATGTTAATTTTATGCAATAAAAAATTACATTTGCACCATTTTATGTAAGTTAAGACTGAATGGACCTGAAAATGTCCAATGGTGTAACCGCCAATTGCGCCAAATAATGAGAAATATTTTATACACCTTGATGGCATGAAAGCGTAATCATAAAAAAATCATTTTAAAGTATCATTTTATTAGTTATTTCTGAATGAAAATTTTAATGCGTTTTTGTAACATTTGTCCTGTTTTCTAAATAATCTTTGACAAATGATGTAAAAATGTATGTAAAAAAATCATATTACACTAAACTAGATGATTATATTTTATTCCACATATTTATATTCTCATTTAAAAAAATACTAGTACACCAATTGACACAGACCGCTTACACCACATTGACATTTTTGCAATTATCCCCCAAATATTCTTTCAAAATGAAATAAAACCCGAAATTTAGACTTCTAAAAGAGAATGTATGCAAGTAATTTGCAAATTTATTTAGAAATTTTAACTATTTTACATTTAATTGAACCATATGGACACAAAATATTAATGTCACGTCATTGATCCATATATAAAACAATGCCAAGTTTAACTTCTTCGGTATACAAAGATGGTAACTCGGCCTTCTCATATACTGTAAAATGCAATGATGCTTTTGATAGCTATAACCAGTAATGAAACTTATTAAAAACTATATCTAGTAATGTGCTGGGGCATTCATATACATCATATCTCCATAATCCAACAAAGGTATGCATGTTGCAGATACGTGTATTCTAGCATAAAATAAAAAGAAAAAAAATTATTAATAATAAATAATTGTTGTGTTTTGGTGATATGGGCTAAAAAGTATAGCTTTGATTTTTTGTTGATGGAATATTCAACATGGTATTTTCGCATGTAGCCCATCTGTTTACCACAGAAATAATTCAATTCAAGTGTAAAGATAAACAGGAAAACTCGAAAAACGACTTTACTTCCTAACCTGACTACTTGAATTGTTTTCATCGTGAACAAACAAGTCCCGCCACAATGCAGAGCGTTAAGACAACGATAGCCTTAAAGAACGTAGATATCGCAGTGGTCCTACAGGAAAGAGCCATTGCACCCAGCAGGGCCTGATAGAAACCAAAAATAGTCGTTCGCTGCCGATCATCGGTCTCCACCCATCAAGTCACCGTCACATTTCTCCGATTGTGTTTAAGGATCGGCCTCTCCTGCTGTTCTTATCCACCCCATGACTCTTTCCTGTCTTTAATAAAAGGCACACAATAGTAATCTTACAGAAACACATTCCCTGTCATGGTGATAGCTACACAACCTCCCCTCTCTTCTCCGAGTCTCTGGCTCTCTTTTGACAGCTACCTTTCAATCCCGTAATCGCAGGGTAAGTAGCAATTTTCATTCGGCCCCACTATTCAGAGGGTGCGCTAATGAAAGCCAGTACCTTGTAGGAACGGTTTCAAATGGGCTGATGGACACGTCTTCTCCGTTCTATTATGGAGACAGACCCTTATCAGCGCCACGCAGTAATGCTCTTCCAAACCATTTGTCACCAGATTTACTCTCTCTTTACCCATCGCCGAACCCCAATCAGAATTCAATCCATCCCTGAGCACTTTACCCGCGCCTCATCTCCAACCGAAACCTCCAACACTTCAGAGACGATTCGACTTCAATTTAGAGGCGAGCGGGCCTGGCGTATTGAGAGCGTTGGGTGAAAAACTAACTGTATCTGTAAGACAAAGAGACTCGGATAATCCCACCTCCCAGTAAAACACTGGACAGACTCTCTATCTCTCTCTCTCTCTCTCTGTGTGTGTGCGTGTTGGCAACCTATTTGAGAATCATCTCATGCCAGTGTGAAGGACACAGACTGTCAAACGGAGAGATGAGCATTGAATGAAAAGAAGGAATACCTCAGAGACCCAGGGTGACCGAGAGGTGCCTCTCATATCTGATGTCTTTATTTTCAACCCCACAATGCCGACCGGCACGGGAATGAATAAGCAAAAAATGGCAGATCCAGTGGGAAGCGGTCGTGTCTCCAGACGGCGAAGGAGGGGGGGCGCTTGTGGCTGTTGTGTGTGTTATCAGCTCTTCGCTCGCACTTCCTCGTCCCCGCGTCCGGTGGCAAGGGGCCAGTCAGAGGCCAGTGTCTGAAACCATTGTGTTGTCATAGAGGAAGCCCGGCCCTTCACGCCTTCCCCACAGCCCTCTGCATTTCCTGTGTCAAATTTATCATTTACCACGAAAAGCACAAAACAGAACAGATGAAATTCTGATAAAAAAATTTTGGCAAATAACTGCTCGCGTAAGAAGAAAAACACGTCGAAGAAATCCAAACTGAACTGCTGTATAGTGGTTAGAGCTAAACTATAGTATCGCTTTCCTTGATAGCCGTAGTTTCTTCCAAAATAATAATGGATTAAAAGTGCTTAATGAGGGCATTTCTCTTGTTTTCCATTATGAGCAAGAGTGCGCTAAATGTTAAACAATGACTTTCAGGGAATATATCTTATATATGAGTGTATTGGGTCTTGGCAGATGTTGAGAAACAAATGACAGAAAGATTCTGAAAGCTTCTCACATGTTTAGATGACATGTTCATTTATTATGGTTTTACGGTAGTTACAGTAATTGCAGTAACTGTGGTATTTTGATGGAAACTATGGTTACCGTTTTTGTAAACTGCTGTGATGGAGAGAAAGAATCCATTCTCTGTATTGGTTTAGGGGGAGCAGAGCTCCTGATGGTATCGATGAATACTGCGTAAAGAACATCAGCAGTGACTTTGAGTGTCTTTGGTGAGAGACGACCTTGCAGTCCATCAGATGAGACGGTATGTAGTTGACCTAAATGGGCCATTCTGAAACTGTGTAATTGTTCATTATACAGAACGTCTATTCTATAAAATCTCCTCATTAGTGGGATTTTTCAATTTCTTAAAATCTCTAATCTTTGTGGTGCAGAGGTGTGCTACTTCTGAGATTATCATCAGACAATTTTTCACTAGAGATGAACAATAAAATCACAGTAGCAATGCCACCCACAACCACACAGGAACACACAAACAAACACCAAGAACAACCACTTCTGACAACTTAGCAACCGCAATGCCTTAGCAACCACACACAACTGCACAGTAAAACACTAGCTAGCACTTGGAACACCTAAGCCACCACATATTGTAGCAATGCCCTAGCAACCACGCACAACCACACAGCAACACACAAACAAACAAACAGTTGGAGCAACCACCCAGAACACCTTAGCAACCACAAACTGTACCAATGCCCTAGCAACCGGCTGTGCAGCATCATCCAAACAACCACTTGAAACACCTGACCAACCGCATAGCAATGCCCTAGCAACCACACAGCAACACACAAAAAACCACTTGGAACACCTGACCAACCGCATAGCAATGCCTTAGCAACCACACAGCAACACACAAATAACCACTTGGACTACCTAACCAACCACATAGCAATACCCTAGCAACCACATGCAACTCCATATTAAAACATAAACAACCACTTCTGACACCTTAGCAACACAATGCCCAGGCAACCACACACAACTGCACAGTAAATGACAAAAAAGCTCTTGGAACACCTTAGCCACCACATAACAATGCCCTAGCAACCACCCACAACTGCACAGCAACACACAAAGAAACCGTTGGAGCAACCACTAAGAACACCTTAGCAACCACAAACTGTATCAATGCACTGGCAACCTGCTGTACAGCATCATCAAAACAACCACTTGGAACACCTGACCAACCGCATAACAATGCCCTAGCATCCACACAACAACACACAAACAACCACTTGGAACACCTGACCAACCACATAGCAATACCCTAGCAACCACACACAACTCCATACTAAAACACACAAAAAACATGAAAAACCACTCACAACACCTTAACAACCACATACCAGTGCCCTAGCAACCAACTGTGCAGCATCCCTCAAACAACCGCTTGTAACACCATAGTAACCACAATGGCCTAGCAACCAAATGAGCGGCATCACTCAAATAACTACTCTGAACAACCACAAAAGACACTTATAAATCGCTTAGCAACCTGCAAAATCCTAGCAACTGCAAATAACCACTTTGAACACCTGACCAACCGCATAGCAATACCCTAGCAACCACATGCAACTTCATACTAAAACACAAACAAGCACTTTGAACACTTTAGCAACCGGATAGCAATGTCCTAGCAACCACCTGCAAACACAACAACACATGAAAAACCACTCACAACACCTTAGCAACCACATACAAGTGCCCTAGCAACCAACTGTGCCGCATCACTCAAACAACCGCTTGTAACACCATAGTAACCACAATGGCCTAGCAACCAAATGAGCGGCATCACTCAAACAACTACTCTGAACAACCACAAAAGACACTTATAAATCGCTTAGCAACCTGCAAAATCCTAGCAACTGCAAATAACCACTTTGAACACCTGACCAACCGCATAGCAATACCCTAGCAACCACATGCAACTCCATACTAAAACACAAACAAGCACTTTGAACACTTTAGCAACCGGATAGCAATGTCCTAGCAACCACCTGCAAACACAACAACACATGAAAAACCACTCACAACACCTTAGCAACCACATACAAGTGCCCTAGCAACCAACTGTGCCGCATCACTCAAACAACCGCTTGTAACACCATAGTAACCACAATGGCCTAGCAACCAAATGAGCGGCATCACTCAAACAACTACTCTGAACAACCACAAAAGACACTTATAAATCGCTTAGCAACCTGCAAAATCCTAGCAACTGCAAATAACCACTTTGAACACCTGACCAACCGCATAGCAATACCCTAGCAACCACATGCAACTCCATACTAAAACACAAACAAGCACTTTGAACACTTTAGCAACCGGATAGCAATGTCCTAGCAACCACCTGCAAACACAACAACACATGAAAAACCACTCACAACACCTTAGCAACCACATACAAGTGCCCTAGCAACCAACTGTGCCGCATCACTCAAACAACCGCTGGTAACACCAAAGCAACCCCATACCAGTGCCCTAGAAACCAAATGTGCACCAACACTACTCTGAACAACCACTTAAGACACCTTAGAAATCACATAGCAATGCCCTAGCATCAACTGCAAAATCCTAGCTACTACACACAACTGCACAGTAAAACACAGTAAAAAGTAATTAGCAACCACATACCAATGACCTAGCAACTACCAACAACCACACAGGAACACACAAACAACCACTTGGAACACCTGACCAACCGCATATCAATGCCCTAGCAACCACACGCAACTCCACAGTCAAACACAAACAAGCACTTGGAACACTTTAGCAACCGCATAGCAACATCCTAGCAACCACCTGCAATCGCACAGCAACACATGATGAACACATACCAGTGCCATAGCAACCAACTGTGCAGCATCACCCAAACCATCACTCGGAATACCTTAACAACCACATACCAATCCCCTAGCAACCACACAGAAACACACAAACAACCACTTGGAACACCCGATCAACTGCATAGCAATGCCCTAGCAACCACACAGCAACACACAAACAAGCACTTGGAACACCTGACCAACCCCATAGCAATGCCCTAGCAACCACACGCAACTCCACAGTCAAACACAAACAAGCACTTGGAACACTTTAGCAACCGCATAGCAACATCCTAGCAACCACCTGCAATCGCACAGGAACACACGATGAACACATACCAGTGCCATAGCAACCAACTGTGCAGCATCACCCAAACCACCACTCGAAACACCTTAGCAACGATATACCACTGCCCTAGCAACCAAATGTGCAGCAACACACAAACAACTACTCTGAAGATCTTAGCTACCACATAGCAATGTCCTGGCAACCAAATGCAACCGCAAAGCAACACACAAAAAACACTCAATACATCATAGCAACCGCATAGCAATGCCCTGGCAACCACCTACATCCACCCCTCTTACGTTTTCTTAATAAATGACAAGGAATTTCGTTTTCATGTCAAACATTTTTTTAAAGCAGCGGAGAAAGTAACAGGGAGGTGTTTCAATTCACCGTGCGCATTTTTCATTTTTATGATGGATGTTCTATAAGAGATATTTAGGCGTGTGTATATTTGATGAAAAGAAAACGTTTCTCGTCACTCTTCCCATTAGTGGCGTGAGATGATGGAGAGAGGCCTCCTCTCAACGGCCCTGTTACTAGGGAACCAAAACTGGACCTCTCTCAAGTTTCGCTAGACACTGCAGAGCTCCGAAAAAAAGCCTCTGTTTCCTTTGGCAGGCGAGCACCACTTTTTCTAACCTTCCCAGAGCACGAGACGCAAGAGGAGGAGGCTGGGTGACCTAGGGAGGGGAGGAAGGGCAGACCAGCTTTTCCACCCTTTCCCCTGCTGGAGTTCGGAAAAATGTCTCTCCCGTCCACATGTCCCCCCCTCAACCCCCAGCCCAAGGTGTGCGGCCCCCCTCCTCAAAACTCAGGCCTGTCCTCCGAGGCTCAACGGCGAGGTAATTGTATCTCATGGAAACCACATGTCTTTACACTTTCCCTGCCTCGAAAAAAAAACACGAACAGCGCTAGAAATACACACCGACGACGGAAACATACTGGAAAAAAATCTGACATTCGTATCAGGAAAAAAATGGATAACAAGAACTTTCTTTCTAAAAAAAATAAAAAGAATAGAAAATATTTTTATTAATGAGCTGAAATGGAGAATAAAATGTTTTGTGGTTCTTTAAAAGTTTCTGTTTAACTTAACTCAGATTCATTTCAATAGCTATACAATATTTACAGTGCAAAAAATGATTTTCAAGAAAAAGATTCTTAGTATTTTTAGTCTTGTTTTCAGTAAAAATAAAAATAAATGCTTAAATAAAGATGCTTTTTCTTGATTAGCAAAATGACCTAAAAAAATAAGTGTAGTTTTTAGACTAAAAATATCAAATTAAAGCGATTTTGTGCATAAAACAAGCAAAAAAATCTGCAAATGGAGTAAGCACATTTTTCTTTAATTTTTTTAATTTAATGTTTAAGAAAAAATTTCAAGATTTTTTGCTTACCCCATTGGCAGATTTTTTTGCTTGTTTTATGCATAAAATCACTTACATTTGATATGTTTGGTCTAAAAACTAGACTTATTTTCTTGGGTCGTTATGCTCATCAAGAAAAAGCCTCTTAATTCAAAGATTTTTTACTGAAAACAAGACAAAAATACTAAGAATTTTTTTTCTTGAAAATCATTTTTGCAGTGTACTTGTCTTGCCATTTTTATTTCTCTTATAGAGGAACATCAAAGACAGTTTATCATTAAACGCAACATAATTTAGTTATCTCTCAAACACCGTGGTACTAAATGATTACCATGTTTACATAGCATGGTATTTACACAGTACTTTAAATAATACCATGATATCATTGCAGAGTCTCGTAATCCACTGTAATACCAAGATGCTTTTGTGTAAGGGTGTCCAGATGACCGCACAGACAATCACACACACACACATTTTTCCCAAAACCTTAAGAGTGCTCCATCCTCTCTCTCTCTCTCTCTCTCTCTCTCTCTCTCTCTGCTTAACTCAGCTGCACACTCAACACTGCAGTGGAGCAACACAGCCAGCCGAAGAAAGAAGACAATTATCCTCAATATCTGTCACTCACATGACAGCACAGCTTCTCCTAGCCACGCTTCAGCAGATACAGGTGGGGAACAAAGCGGTTTGGGCTTCTGCTTTTAACCAAACTCTCTCTCTCTCTCTCTCTCTCTCTCTCTCTCTCTCTCTCTCTCTCTCTCTCTCTCTCTCTCTCTCTCTCTCTCTCTCTCTCTCTCTCTCTCTCATTACCTGGCCCATTTGCATGCAGACTGTCAAACAAAAGTCTTGATGGAGAGAGATACGAACAGAAAGAAGTAAAGAAATTCTGCGTATCGCCCCTGTGTGCGTCTGTTTATGTGGATTTGGGGTTTTAGGGAAGGTATAGCGGGTACAAGCAGGTACAAGTGTTTTGTTGTTGTAGTATATCACACACGCAGCTCTTCCCAAATCTATCATCCAGAACACATCTTTTCCCAACCCACAATCCACAAGCCAAAATCCAGAACCCTGTGCTGTTTAAAAAATACATTCCCGTCTTAAACAACGAGGCATCTGGTAACAATGTAGCACAGATGGACCACGAGCTATTAGGCCTTTCAGTTCATGGTTGTTATAATGTAGAAAAGATCGACCTCAATGCAAAAAAAATATCTTGATCGTTCAAGCATTTAATTTATATAAGTTACATTTACACATTCAACAGATGCTTTTATCCAAAAGTTATACATCTGATAATAATGTGCCATTTTGTGCGAATTAAGAAACACAAACATTGCATTCATCCCTGCTGAAAAAAACAGCATACCAGTAAGTCCAGCATATGTTGTGTTTTGGTGCTGGTTTGCTAGTGAACACCAGCTAAACCAGCACCAAACCAGAATCAGCACCAGCTAGGGTGGCCATTCATGCCAGTTCCGCCAGACACGTCCCGAACATGTTTTTGGTTCAAGTCGCGTTGCTCGACCGCATACGTCATTGAGGTTCTCATATTTCAGTTAAAATACATTAAAAAAAATTAAGTTTTTTTTAAAGACATACAATCATTGTAGTTTCATTCTTACCTTGAAATGTAATGGTTGCTTTTCTGAAATTGAACCCGAAATATTAAACCTTGATGACGTATGCGGTCGACCAACGTGACTTCTGGAGAACGCACCCGAAAACATGCTCGGGATGTGTCCGGCGGAACTGGCTCGAATGGCCACCCTAGCACCAGCATTAGCAGCAGCTAAACCAGCACCAGCATTAACAGCAGCTAAACCAGCACCAAACCAGCATTAGCACCAGCATTAGCACCAGCATTAGCACCAGCTAAACCAGCACCAAACCAGCATTAGCACCAGCTAAACCAGCACCAAACCAGAATCAGCACCAGCATTAGCAGCAGCTAAACCAGCACCAAACCAGAATCAGCACCAGCATTAGCAGCAGCTAAACCAGCACCAAACCAGCATTAGCACCAGCATTAGCACCAGCTAAACCAGCACCAAACCAGCATTAGCACCAGCTAAACCAGCACCAAACCAGAATCAGCACCAGCATTAGCAGCAGCTAAACCCGCACCAAACCAGCATTAGCACCAGCATTAGCACCAGCTAAACCAGCACCAAACCAGCATTAGCACCAGCATTAGCACCAGCTAAACCAGCACCAAACCAGAATCAGCACCAGCATTAGCAGCAGCTAAACCAGCACCAAACCAGCATTAGCACCAGCATTAGCACCAGCATTAGCACCAGCTAAACCAACACCAAACCAGCATTAGCACCAGCATTAGCACCAGCTAAACCAGCACCAAACCAGCATTAGCACCAGCATTAGCACCAGCTAAACCAGCACCAAACCAGCATTAGCACCAGCATCCCATGCTGGTCTTACCAGCAAGACCAGCATATGTTGTGTTTTGGTTCTGGTTTGCTAGTGAACACCAGCTAAACCAGAATCAACCCAGTATAGACCAGCATTATTCCCATGCTGGTTTGATGCTGTTTTTTTCAGTAGGGATGCATTTGGTAGACGCTTTTATCCAAAAGCCACTTGACGTGCATCAAAGTTATACATCTAATCATGATGCGCCTTTTCTTCAAATTAAAAAACACAAACATTGCATTCTTGCATTTTATCCAAAGCAACTGCGTATCAAGCTACATTTTTATCAGTATGCCTGTCTTCGAGGATTGAACCCACAACCTTTTGCGCAGTTACGAAAGCAAATGTTGGCATCGCAAACAATACACTGTTTGCTTAGTGCTAATATGCATGCTGCATTATGTATGTTGGCTTGTTAAGCTCGAGTAAACGGCAAATCAGGTAAAAAATTAATCATTCAGTTCTTTTTTTCAGCTACTATATTATTGGAGTGATAACATGCAATCCTCTAAAACAAGATGCAAAATGCTCATCGAATGAGGTTTTCTCCAAATGACGTGAGATGGGGTTGCATTTAACACACATGTAAATACGTTTGCTCAACCCTCACGATTGGACTGCGTGGCAGCATACAGTGAGCTAGAGACAATGCTCCACGCTGCCTTTATTCATTAATGGCAGCTTTTGTTCCTGTAAACAACATGAATATTTAATCCGTCCTAAGATTCCCTCTCGGTTAATGAATGTGTCTCAACCAGCACGGCAATCTCTCTGGGGACGGAGCCCGCCGGGAACGGTTGCTAAGCAGTCATCACGTACAAGCCTCACTCTTTCACGAACACCACAGTGTTCTGCACCGGGGATCTGATATGGCAGGTGATCCCGCACGCATGCGTGCAGGTTGACACGTGCTCCGACCCACCGCAGGTCTCCCAAAGGGAACGCTACATACAACACGGCAGATAACATCGCAACACCTGACTGCAGCGCGATGTCATCACTTGAAGTAACGCAATAAATGCCACGCAACTTTCCACCAGCTACCTAACTGAGCTCATTAGGAAGCGTGCAGGAAACTGCAGGCTGTTGCTTATTACCACGATTTCGAAACGAGAGACACCCAATCCAGTTTTACAATCTGAGAGGTTTGCGATCAATTAAGGATTATTTATTTGTATCTCTCTCCGGTACACGAACGCCACATGTTCTTCCACGGGCTCGCGCGAAAGAGTAGTTCCGGCCGCGCGCATGCAGACAGACAAACTCGTAAACTTCTGCGTCTCCTCGCGCAATTGGTCCACGGGGAGAGAGGAGTGATATTATGGAGGAACCCTCGCCAGACCCTGCCTCAAGCAGGCTCCCAGCTGTTGTCAATTACTGCCACTTTAACGGCGCGTTAAACACACAATGGCCAATGAGGCGCTGCCACCCGAGTCACTATTTAACTGCAACACGGCCATTAGCTAATCCTGAGGGTCCATTGCCTGCTGTTTTACCTAGCGAGGCCCGATTTAATGAAATTAAAGAGCAACTCCCTTTAATAGCAAGGTTCCCCATCATAAATTCATTAGCCGCTGATGAGTATCTTCCCATTTGCGTTACCAGGTTTGTTGCTACTTCAGATTTACGGTCGGCTAATGAAAAGCGTTGAGGTTTAAGGCGGTTCTTCTAATGGGCAAACAGAGATGGGATAATTGCCAGAGGAGCTTATGCGTTACGGAGGGGGGTTTAAGCGGTTACCTCTGATAGGTTTCTAGTTCTTCTGCTCAGCTCAGAAATCAGGCTACGGCAATTACTTTAGGTAATGTAATGAGCGCCGCTGTTGACTCAGGTGAGCCGGTGACTCGCTCGAATAAAAGACTCACACACTACTGCCCCGCAGGCCGGGTATTAAATTTCTCTCATCTGTTCTGCTGTTGTGTGTTGTCGGTGTATGTGTGTGTGTTGGGGGTGTAATATATATGGACGGGGGATGGAATGCCTGCCCCCTTCTTCGGTACCCCTACGTCTAAAATGTCTTCAATGTCAAACATGGTGGGCTCCAAAAATACTTCGCCGTGCACGTTCTCTGCCTCCGCTGGATGTCCATCTATAGGTTTGTTCCTCGGCTAATGTAAAACATGGCTGCTAATCCTACGCGTGTGCTTCGTAACAAAGCGACTGTCACCATCATCTCATCAAAATAGGCCATGGGCCTGTTTGGGCAGGGGGGATAAACAGTGCTAAATGCAAATAATGACATGGAGGTAACTGAATAAAAATACCTTTTAGAATGAATCATAAATCATTTTGCTTAAAATGATTTAAAGGGTGACAACTCTACTGTATTTTTGATTAAATTAATCTGCACTTGGTAGAAGCAGCCAAATTTAGCAGTGCCTATATGGACAGGTTGTGTGATGTTCTCCCATCCCCAGAAAGATAAGTATGCAAAATGAAACTACATTAAATGCTGGTTTAATTGCGGCAAAAATAAATATCACTTGCAGTGAATATTTTGCTGCCAAAATTCATATATTGACATTATAATATCTTGTTCTCTTAAAAATAAAGGTGCATCATGATGCCTTATGGTGTGTTCACACCAAACACGAATGAAGCATTAAGCACATTTTAAGTCAATGCAAAGATGCGATAGACATCCTGTGACGTGAATGACGCAGTGCGAATTAAGTGTTTCGGGCATTTGACGTGCGTAATGCGTGATTCCCGCGAATTGCACGAGTTGAAAAATCAGGACTTTGGCGGATATTTGCCCCGTGTTAACCAATGAGGAGCTTGCTCTACTAGTGACGTGATTATGACGTAGCGAGCTGAGGCAGAAATACGAAAAAACATTGGAGGACAAAATCATCGTCGTTGTATGTGGACCACCGAAGCTGGTGGTCTCACAAAATTTCGTTATATAGTCACGTAACTTTTTGCTTTTTTTTGTGATATTATCACAAATTTCCGAGTTTTTTTGTGATCGTATAACGAATTCCTGTTTTCGTGTGATTGTCACATATTGCTTACTCAACTGTTTTGTCCTATTTTTTACCATTGTCGCTTCGGTTTAGGGTTAGATTTACATAAAATGACTTCCCTACCCAAACCCAACTCTAACCCTAACGCCAGTTGACATATAAAAAATAAATCTGAAAAAATAGTATAAACCAATACATAAAGTGACATTCTAATGCAAGCACCAAATCTAACCCTAAACCGAAGCGTCAATGGTTTGAAAATAGGGAAAAGCAATTGAGTAACCAATACGTGATAATCACACGAAAACAGGAATTCGTTATACGATCACGAAAAAACGTGAAAATTCGTGATAATATCAAAAAAAAAGAATCAAAAAATTACGTGACTATATCACGAAACCTCGTGAGACTGGGTAGAAATTTTCACACGCGCATGCCGCAAATTACATAAATTTCACACGCGCATGATGCGAATTTCGTGCACAAATAAAGCAAGTTCACTCAAAATGTGTGTAAATAGCATGATTTATTTGCAAAATTCACGTCTGGTATGAACACAGAGTTTTTTGGCTAAATGGTAGAACCTTTAACTTCTGAAGAACGTTTCTCCTTTGTAGTGAATAAAGGTACCTTTGACTGGTTCTTTGACTGGTTCTTTGAGGAACCAAAAATGGTTCTTCTAAGTTATTACTGCAGACCTTTTAGCACCTTTATTTAATAAGTGTGTGTATAGTAGGCCTAAAATATTATGTCCAGTATAAAATCTGGGCCCACAAGACAAGCCAGTTGCAAACCATATTCATAGAAAGTTCTGTTGAATGCCATGCATCTGTCATTACATGTACTCTCTCCTGAATGTTGTCGCCAGTGACGTACAAGATTTGTGATTTGATGACACCGTGCCATATATCAGACAGAATGTGTTTCTCAAAGCAGACAGTGAGATGGGACCCCCGCTGCCAACACACGTATAACCGTCTGAAACGGTCCGTCCGGTCGGTATTCCTTCCACCTTCATTCCACTCGTGCACAGAATCATTCTGCTTGGGGTCGGCGTGGATCAATGAGAAAAGAGCATGAATCATAAAATAAAAGAGGATTTGAGCTTTAGGATGCAACTTCTAGATGCAGATCCCTACCAAAAACAAACACATGCCGCTGGGCTGCCCATCATCTTCGTGTTACCCTCTCAGACAGCTAACATAAACAGATTGCCTAACTGCAATGAAAACAGCAGCCGGTTCCTGCAGAAGACAAGCTCCTCTTTCAGTCCACCACCTGAAGAGGTCAGAGCTCAGAGTCACCGACTAACACAACACTTCATCCTGTAAGACATAAACATACAGAAAATATCAAAAAATGTCAGTTTTTGAAATTTGAGAAATATCTCCATGCATGCTTGAGATCTCAAACTGTGCTTAAAAGTTTGGAATTTAAGGTTAGAGATCGCTATATGAATTCAAACTTTGCTATCCACCTAAATTTTACAGCTGTATGAACATTTTAGTTGTAAACTTACATTACATTTGCATCTATGCATTTGGCAGACGCTTTCATCCAAAGCGACTTACAGTGCATAACAGACAAGGTTGTGGGTAAACCATTACAAGTAACGTGCATTACGTAATAATATTAGTTTTCTGAAGTAACGAGTAAAGTAACGCATTACTTTTTAAATGTACACATTAATATTTGAGTTACTTTTAAAAAAAGAAATGCAAGTTACTTTTTAGTTTAATTAATTCAAATTTATTCCTAATAGTTTTAATGGTTAAATGTTACACGCTTGATTTATTTTTGACTGCTGAATGTGGGTATAAAAACGTGAATTCGATTTGGCATTCATCACTCCTGTTCAAAATGGTGAAACCCACATTAAAACACTTCATGATGCTGGATGATCTTTGAGACAAATGGACAGGTGGTCTAATAAAATTGCTAAGTACTGTATACGCATGTAATTTTGGGTTAAGGACCTCAGCAGTAGTGAACAAGGTCTGACTGTGCTGCATTATACGCACATAACAACTTGGAGGCTTTTGGAGGTAAAATAAAACTAATTCCAGCGCAGCCCCGAGGCCTCCACCAGCGCATCAATCAATAGGGAGTGTGTGTCCTTTACAGCACGAATGAAATCCAGACATGAGGTAATGCCGGAGCGGCCTGGACCGAGCACACACGTTTGGAAACCGCCGTGGTGACGTTTTACGACAACCCTGCACTAATAAACATAAACAAATACATGAAGTAGAAACATAAATGCTCAGTTACTGTTTTCAGGAGGCGTGAACTAACAAATGAGCTAGCAGTTTATTCATCCATTTGGAATAAACTTAGAAAAAGTTTTTGGGACTTTTTGGTCCAATGATAATAACACATAAACCACACTATAAAACTTTTAAGAATATTTTTCTGAATGTACCAGTCAAAGAAACTGTTTGACAACAATATATGCATATAGAAACTATAAGAACTCGCACCTAACAATGTCTGAAGAAAATGCGAATGATGCTCACCTGTGCAAAACTAGCTGCCAGTGTTGAGATGTTCGGGTTGGGTTGTCAGGGCATTGCTGTTTTTGTGTTCTAAATGATTTTCATGCAGTTGCTAGGGTATGGGGTTGGTTGCTAGGGTGCTGCAAGAGGGTTACTTGCAGGCCAAAGTCAGAAATGGGATGTAAGCTGTTTTAGTATAGGATATATAGAAGAATTTCTATACTGTGGCTTTGATTTTGCTTCATATTTTTATTTACATTTGCCCACCAGTCCAAAAATTTTAAGTCTCAAAAAAGAAAAGCACATCTTTCACTCACAGACATAGCATAACAATAAGACATATAAATTTAGTATCACCAACATTTTACAGTGAAAGGGTTTGTTGAAATTTACATCAGTTAATTTAACAATTAGCATAAACCTGTAAACATCTATTAAACTTAATATCTTGGCGTAAGGCATTTATTAATAATGCATTTTTAAACAAAAAAAGTAATTTTAGCTTATGCATATTCATAACTAACACGATTTATACACTTAAAATAAAAAAGATTTATAATGATGGTGTAAAATAATTGTTAATTCATGATCCTCAATGCATGAACTAATGTAAATATATACAACCTTACTGTCACAACAAAAGCTTATCTGCGTAATTAAACTCACTTCTATTGTTTTATTCCTCCATTTAAAAGCTAAATTAGATGTTGTAATTGTTTTACAATCCCAGTCAGTCGATGGGCGCTGTTGACCGTGCGCACAGTTGGCTTTGTCGGGTGTTGGGGGTGTTAGGTCACTATGGTGGTCAGCTTTATTTCGGTCACTTTAGTCCCTGTGGAAGAAATCCGAGGCATGTGCATCACCAATGTTGTGGGTGCATTTATAAGCATGATGTACATCGGGTATTTTTGGACTTGCACGAGGACAGAGAGCGAGCAGGAGAGGGTGTTCATTTCACGCCCGGCGCGGGCGGAGAGGTGGGGGGCTGGCGCGCAGCGCGCTCGCCCAGTTAATTTTATCTAACGGAGTGAGCACAATCAAAACGAGAGAGATTGACTCCGCGTGAAGAAGTGAGGGCCAGTGTCAAGGATACAGCACCAGAGAGAGAGAGAGAGAAAGAGAGGGGGGTGTTTGTGATTAATCTGGCTGCATTGCATCACCGCCCAGCGCAGCCAACTGGAGCGCGCGCTGCGTCTATTCTGAGTGCGCGGTGTCATCTCGACGCCAGTCTCATGACTCCCACTAAAACCAGCATCATTTCAGAGAGGATGACCTCATCAGAGCCATTACCCAATGCTTAACACCTATCGACCAGCGGACTGTCAATGTGGCACAGTTTCTTTAATGGCAACCTTTAAGAGCTCCATTTTCAAAGATAAAGAGAAGATATTAATTAACTGGGCTAATTTAAACCCACAACTAAAATGCATTCACTATATTTAAAATTAGCACAAATAAATTCAAGTCTTTATTCACCCTCACGTTGTTTCAAATCACAGCCTTTATGTTTGGCCATACATCAGGATTGAATGACATGAGGGCGAATGAAGGACGATTAAAGCATCATACAAAAGAAATCACTTCATTTTTTGGGTGAACTATCTTTATAATGAGCTTGGGTGAGTGGTTTCTCTTGGTGTCTGGTTCAGGAGTGTTTCAGTGATTTGTCTGTGAATTCCAGCATGTGTAAGAGCTATAGGATCCATACGCACACACACAAACACACACACAGCCCTCGGCTAAACTCTAAATTAAAGACCTGGCTATGCACAACACTCCTTTGAGGCTAACAGCTAATGAAATGTACACGTTGAGCCCCAGAGCTCGGGTCAGAGAAACGACACCTGACACTCTTTGTGCTGGTTTACTGTGTGTCTGCTACCAGCCATGAGCTGTCTGTCTGTCTACACCTGTCTGTCTGTAAATTGAATACATTTATTTTAACTTTCTGCTGTATTCTTTAACGTACCAGGAAATGTTGCTGTTTAATGAGACTCCATAAGTAGGCTACTTTTTATTGGTCAACGCAGCATTCTTCAATGACAATGCATGATGGCAGATGGCCAAATATAAAGTTGTCAGATACATATATACATATATTAGTATATTATATTAGTGCAACCAAATGCAACACCACTTCCGTTGCCAAAATGCGCGCGCAGGCTATTTGATCACGTGTGCTGTAAAAGGGTCTATATAACGCTTTTCGTTGTGCTGTATGATATTTGTAAAATTATGCTTGAACATATAAATCATTCAATCAAAACTATTGTTGGTAATCGTCATGGTTATCTTAAAAAAATGGGGTATGTATATGTGATGCCCAAATAGAAGGAAATGGACCTGGCAAATTAGTAAGTGAGGACATATAATGAAGTATCATATCAAAATAATTATGATAATAATTATAAAGCATCATTATAGTGGTTTGTTTGTTTGTACTGTAGTATGTGTGGGCTGTCATTTCTGTCCTTAGATTTGTTTTCTCAAAGGACTTCAACATCTTACCGCGGTATCCTCAGGAGAGCTTCTCCAGGTCCCACTATAAATAGACCAATTAGAGCTGTTTTTCTGCGACGGGTGTGCGGTTTCTTACAACAGCCCACTCACCCACGAGAGAAAGAGAGAGAGAGAGAGAGAAAGAGAGAAAGAGAGGGGTCATTAGCAAGGCTGTCACCAGCTGCAGGACGTCCTTCTCACCTGCACACAGACACAACAGTTTTGGGAAACATTTGAAGACAATAAAGTGTAATTTTTTGCAGGTTAGCAGTTCTAGCTGCATGTGTGGGCTGTGATGTAATGCCTATTAATTTGTTTCAAAACGCCTGTTTTACGTCTATAATAAATGTGTCCCTCGCTACTGCCAGCGAATTAATTTACCCGGTGCTGAAGGCAGTTTTACACCCCGTTACGGTATTACTTAACAGAGAAATCTGTCTCTTCCTCTACTACCCCCCCACACACAGAATCTCTGTAGCCGCGGGACATCGCATAAGATGTGCTCTCACCCAATTTGTTTGCCTTTCTGCTTAATTGACTGCGCTTGATTGCCCCTGTTAAATCGCGCCGAGAAACTGTGACGGAACCTCGGCCGTCCCCGCGCTCGGATTGCACTACGATTTTATCACTTTGTTTATTTAAAGAGTTATATATTTATTTCATTTAGGGCTACAAAAAGCATTCCCTTGGGATTACGTAATCATCCCAATTCCCTTGCTCCCCATAAAGTCTTGGCAGTTTTATGATGGTTCCATTGTGCACCGTTTCCTGGGTGCCAGAAAGAAGCTCATAGTGGAGGCCCGGCGGTTCCTCGCGTCAGCGGCGCATCCAGAGCCCCGGAGCTCCAGGGCTGGCTGTCAAAACCGGCTGGTCGCTTGGGATTACTCCAGATTGGAGCTCATTAGCGTCCCGCGGAGAATCGCGCGCTAAATGGTATCAAGCAGCTATTTTAGACGAGGTAATCTTGAGAATGTGTTATATTGTGCCGCTTGACTTATTTCCGAGGGATTTGGCTTCCAGTGAGTAGGGGGAAATAAAAACACGGAAAGTCCGGAGTGAGGCATTTTTTGTGAAGATGGAAAAGAAGGATGCTGTCTGTGTTTAAATGGAGTGCTAGATGATGGGACAAAACTTACATCTAGGTGCGTCCTCCCTCGCTGGACCCCAGCCAGTCGAAACCATGCCGATGGACACTTTCCTCGACCCTGAAACATGAGCAACGCTAATAGTCTAATTATACAAGCTCAAGAGTACATGGATGGTAAACACAAGCATATTGGAAGAGAAAAGAGGAAATCTAACGCTGATCCGACCATCACCCCCACCACAGTGTGATCCCTGTTAAGTCCCCAAACTTGATAAGATGCCAAGTGGCCCCGTGAAGAGTTCCTTGAACAGATTAAAAACGTTGTACATCAGAGCAGACCTTCTTTGGTTTGTCTCAGGACCCTGATGACCCAGCGTCAATTGTTTGTCATGCAAAACATCAAAATGCATTTATTGTTTACTATTATCATGGCTGGTTTTTGGTTTTGTTGTTGCATCCCTAGTTGCATTACTCTCGCATTGCATTTCTGCTGATAAAGAACAGATTCATGGGTCATGACACACCAGATCATCTACTCTGGTTAACCAGCTTCATCAGCAAGATCACAGTGGTTGACCTGCAAAGTCTAATTTGGTCTTTTTGGCAGGGAAAGGAAGAACCCACAGGTTACCATCAGAATAAACCCAGACGTCAAGTTCTATTAAAGCACAGCCCAATATCATTTCCTTTGATCTGATACATCCCGAGCCCTTCTTCCCTTTAGCTCAGTCCCCCCAGCAGCGGATAGACTTTCTCGCTCCAGTTTCAGCCGCAGGTCTCTGTCTCCAGCTTCCTTATCAGGTATCCTGCCGACCATCACCTAGCAGAGCAGAGTTTGGTAACTCGCCTGCACAAGGCTACGGAGGAATGCTATTGTAATGTAAAGCCACGCGTCAATGCGAAATGCACAAACTCTAATGAGTGACCCTGTGGAGTAACCATTCATTAGCCGAGATAGATAATTAGCAGTAATTAAGAGCGTTTCCCTCTGCATGTTTGCTATGTGAGGCATTGCATCAATTGAGCCAATTTGTAGAGGTTCGGGTTAATGATTTTAAAAAGTGACTCGGAGAGTTTCGAGTCTGTTATCTCGTTACGCACGTGAATGACAGAGGCCGGGGAGGCAGGTAACCTCGCCGCCCAGCGTCGCCGGTTAGATCCGGAATCTAATATGGAGATGGAGAAATTACAGACAGGGCACAAGATGAATTATTCAGTCAAGACTGCCAGTTTGGTGATTAATTAATCATCAAGCACATCTCTGCCGGGGTTTATCCGAGAGAGACAAATGGACTGTTTGCATTTCGCTGCATCTCTTTGTAGCGCTGGCTACAAGTTTCAATCAGCCAGAGACCTCCGAGTCATAAACAAGGCCTGTGTGAGGAAAGATGTTGACTTGAATTTTGCATTTAGCCTTAAGATATGGGCTAAAAAAGCGAGAAGGGCCGTACACCGCTGCTGGTTGCTCTGTTTAGACCTTGAACACCATAGCAAACACCTGTGGAAACCAACGCACTCATTGGATGGATTGGCACATTTTGGGGCGGTTTCCCGGACAGGGATTAGACTAAAATAAATGTAAGAGCTGTCCAAACGGAAAACAACTTGCACTGACATATCTTAAAGTACACCAGTGCCCTTTGTTTTGCCTAAAATGGATGCCAGTAATCTTTTTAGTAAGGCATGTTTGTTAAAACTAGTTATATTTCTTAATTAAACTAAGGTCTAGTCCTGGTTTAAGCTAATCCCTGTCCGCGAAACCACCCCTTAATCTTTCATTTCACAGATGTTTTGTTGATGTAAAAAAAAATCATTAATAACTATGCTAAAATAAAAGCCTGGTCTGTCTGTAGCATTAATACGTAACTTTCAAAAACACAAAACATATTTTTTTGTACATTTAAAAAGATGCTGAAGTGTACAATGTAGACGTATTTCCAACATTTAAATGTTGCATTATTACACTGTAAAAAATGTGCTGTAATTATGCAGTTGTTTCGCAGTAACTTACTGTAGAAGATAAAGACTGAAAATGTTTCATGTTCATTTAACTTTGAACAAACTGTTGCCAGTAAATAACATAAATGTAAAATCTACAGTAAGTTACTGGCAGCTAGTTACCAGTAATACCCAGTAATACTGTAATTTCTACAGAAATTATTTATAGTGTACGTTTTTTTATGTAATATCCCTTTAACCATTTTATCGATAATGTTACCACCCTAACCATACCGCAAACCTTACCCTAAACCTATACAAATATTTAAAAAAATACGTAATTTATTCTTTTTATACTAATGCAAGATAACATACAGAAATGTGGTGAAAATTTCTAGTAACAATATAGCATTTAAAAAATATTTTAAGCTGCTAAACAGTTTATTAAAATCATGTAACTTACTGTAAGAAATAAAAAGCATAACAGACAGATGTGTAATCACAATCATTTATTTATTGCGAAATTTCAAAAGCGGTACCAAAAGTAGTTAAAATGACAATGTGCTGCGGTCCTCACTTAAGTAAATGAACTACAAAGAAATATTAAAGTTATTAGTCCACGATAACATTAATACAGCTTCTCTCTGTCAAGGCGTGCATTTCAAATTTCAAAACATGGACTGAAAGACAGCAATGTGTGCGCAAATCTGTGACGTAGCACGCAAGAGCCAATGAGCGTTTGATATCACTACCGTAAAGCAATGTCGTAAAGCTTCATGAGGCTCAATATTTGAATTTTAATTTATCACAAACACGAGGATTGACGTTTATGGTCGCTGATGAGAATTGGAATCAAGATTGTTGGGTAAACATGTTATTAATATGAGTAAGAAACGCCAATGCCTGCCATTTTAATATTTATGAATAGGAATACGCTGTTAATACGTAAATAATTCGCGTATTAGTCCTGTCAACAAGTTGACATTATACGTTTCAGTGTGTATGAAACAAAAGTAAATGTACAGGTTGTACAACCACACTTTACATAAAAATACCTTTTCACATTGAAAATAACTAACACATGGGCTCAACAGCAATGCTAAACACATAGCAATGTTAATTTTAAATGAATGGTAATAACATTATACAACCCTGCATTAAGTAATATAGTTAATAGTGTTGGCTGTGCATCATCTTTTAATGGTTTGTGGCAGGTTGGTACATTAAATCAAGAATCCATATTACTATTCCTTACATGGGGCCGATGATAAAAGAGTTCAAAATAAATTATAGACGTGCATTGAAGGAAAGCCAGATCTAAAAAAACTGAATATCAGAGAGATGGCGTAAGCCAGTAAGTAATCAAGAACAATGAACATTTAAAAAAAATGCAAAGTTGTTTCAATGCATGGTTGTGGAAAACCCAACCGCTGGGTTAAATGAACATATAATAATGCACATATTTTAACCAAGCATGCATTGAAACAACCCTGCATAGATTCATTTAAACCCAGTGATTAGGTTTGGCCATAAGAAATGTTATACATTTTTCTGGTTTGCTTACTGGCTTACCAATCTCTCTGCTATTTTGTTATTAGATTATTTGGCTTAGCAAATTAAAAACCATTCTGGTCACCACTTGGCAACCCCCTAGTAACTACCACCGTAACTAACCAAGTAGCATGCAATACGCGATATGATAATGCTTTAAGTTTATAAAATCAAAATAAATTAAATTACATTTTTAAAAATTACATAACGCCATACGTTTTACACAAAGCATGTCTCTTTGACCATACGTATCTAATATGGTAATTGCTAACTATTGAGATTATTGCAACATTCTTGGTAATTTCAATATATCTTGCAGCCTTTCCACGTACTAAATTGACAACAAACAACCCCTTCACCAAAATTTTCCACCCGTGACCTCTGACCCAAGCCTGACACAAGTGCCGATTCACGTCAGCGCTGTTGTTTCACAGATACGGTCGATTCCGGGCCAAACGGCGAATCACAGCTTCGATACTCCTGCGCTAATCAAAGCTCAGGGAGCTGAAATGAGGCTCGAGTTACATCGAGGGGCTGCTGGAGAAGTTTGGAGGAAGAAAACGGCAGGAGGCCTTCAGCGGTTGTGACGGGTGGGGGGAGAACGGCTCAGCGGGCCGTCAGCACAGAACCACAGCTGCTTTCTGCTGTGCACCGCAGACCCCCGGCTCCCCCCTCAACTGACACACTGAGACCTTCACTGCAAGACCACGAGAGGTCAGCCAGCAGATAAAGGTGGGGGGCTTTGAGGAATTGGAGGGAAAGAGAATAAAAAAAGGCTAAAGAAAAAGCCGTATTGATGTTTCCACCCCTAAATCCCAAACCATGTTGAGTCATAGAATCGGCAACCGACCAAGAGACACAAGTCAAACCTGTGGGGGGGTGCAACAAATTCACATCCATATGGTCCAGGCCAGCGGCTCTCGACTGCCGGGTCGCAGTTCTGTTCCGATAGGGGGAGAAAAAATAACAATTCTTAATGTAAATAATAAAACTAAAAGTGTTGCCCCATTTATATTCTTTACTAGCTCGTTGTGCAAATAGGTCTCAGTGTGACATGTGCATTTTTAAAAGCGCAAATATTCCATGCCGTCTCTTAATTAAATATGTGCATAAAAAACGCATGAATAATAATTATAAAATAATTAGCAACCATTAAAGGCTCTTTATAAATAAGTACAGCGTGTCACATTGCAGCTACCCTATTTTAGCTACCCAACTCTTACAAGTATGTACCTAAAAACATGTGGTAACACTTTACAATAAGTGCTAAAAAAAATTTTAACATGAAAAAAACTTTATGTTCATTTTAACATTTACTAACACATTCATAAAATCAACCATTTTTTATTGCGCCATGAATGAACATAAATAAATGTAATGACATTAAATAACATTAATAAGAATTAATACATGCTGACAAACTATTGTTCATTGTTTGTTTATATTAATTTACTAATGCTTACTAAATGCATAAATGTACACGTACATACACTCACTTAAACGAAACCAAGCACAGTAAAATAAAATCAAACCTGGTTAAACGCGTATAAAACATGATCTTGTGTGGTAAATTTGCTTTTTACGAGCTGCTCAACCCAGATGTCACAGTTCAGCTGGTTAGTTTGGGCAGTTAACTCATTTAACGGCACACATCTATCTATATTATTACCATTATGCAGAAAAATCGGGCAAAATGTTAATTGCAAATATTTTATGATATGACCAAATGTTTGATTTTGATGGATTCTGGACTGTCAGTGCCAATGACAAACGTCAGCGTCATTTTCCTGCGGTGCCAAAATAATTAGTCACATGACATTTATAGGTCAGGTGTTTAAATACGCTGTTTGACCATGAAAAGAAATGGCAGCAATGGATGAAATTGAGATGAAAGATCTCTACAGGTACGACAGAGCTTACATTAAACTATAACAGTGTTTAGAAGCCACTTACAACATAAATAAAAATGTTTTATATGATATCACTGTAAAAAATGTTGTTAAACAATTCCGTAGAAATTACAGTATTACTTGTAGCTACTTGTACAGTATTACTTGTATTACTTGTCTTTACAGAGTAAAACTAAAATAACAACATCAAGCAAAACATTCTGGGAAACAAAATCTGAAGCAAAAAACAGAAAAAGGTTGATGATGATTTCTGTTTCCCAGAATGCTTGCGTGAGGCTGTAATTGTATAGTTTTATTCTGTAAAGATAAAGACTTGTTAATATTTAATATTTATATAACTTTCAACAAACTCTTCCAGTAAATAACATAAATTTAAATTTACAGTAAGTTACCCGCAACCAGCTGCAAGAAAGACTGTAATTTCTACTGAATTTTTTTACAGTGTAGTTATGCAGCCGTTTTCCAGTAACTTACTGTAGATTTAAATTTATATTATTTACTGACTAAATGAACATTAAACATCAAGTCTTTATCTTTACAGAATAAAACTAAAACCATAACCATAAATCCTCATCAACATTTTAATGATTTCCAGAATGTTTGCATGAGGCTGCTATTTTTTTAGTTTTATGCTGTAAAGACAAAGACTTTATGTTTAATGTAACTTTGAACAAACGGTTGCCTATAAACAACATAAATATAAATCTACAGTAAGCTACTGCAAACAGCTGCCAGCAATACTGTAATTTCTACAGACATTTTAACAGTGTACCATATCAACTCACAGCTTCAGGATCCTGATGTAAAACCAGTTGGAGGATCAATTACCTGCTGATTAAATCAGTGGCGCATTTTATATGCACATATTAAATGCAAATGTCCCTCACGTCATCCGCTACGTCTTCAGCGAAATTTATCATCATTACAATTATTGAGGACTCAAGTATGTGACAATCAACCAATTACCTCTCCCCCCACCCGACAATTCTAGGGTAGATAAGACACATGGGAAGTCTTTACAACCAATCCAAAACCATTAGAGATAATAGAAGTGTTGAGTGAATCCAAACAGCCTAAACTGCCCCACGACACTTGCTTGCTTAGCCAATAGAACACAAACAAAAGGAAGTTTAAGACAACCTGGGCTAAAGCGGGGGGGGGAATATATATATATCTCTATATATATAAAGATTCCAATGCATTCCCAAGAGCTCCACTCCACCCCCCGTCCTCATTCTCTTCCGAAAAAACTAAAAAACTTCTCTCTCTTTTCAACCAACTTGCTTTTGGATGAGCTCTCCTTAAAAAGATACCAAAATCTTTGTTTATCCCCATTGTTCCGGAGGTGGGGGGTGGATTTTCCCTCTCTGTGCCGATTTCCATCGGCTCTGCCCAGCTATTTAAGTGTGTATTGTGAAGGCTGACCTATGAAAAATTCAGGGGACAGACAGAGACCCAAGCCAGTGTCTTTCCTCCGTTGGGCTCCTCTGGGATCATTGGGCTATGGGAGACACTGCCATTTGCACACCAATTGCTGAATCCCATTCTTAAAGCCAAGCTGGGCTTAGATACCCCTCCTCCTATCCTGCTCTGTCTCCCGTTCTCCAGCGGTCCCACCATGGTGTTCCTCTGTGAGGCGAGATGAATAGGAAACCTGCTTTGGGACAGAATGAATGCGCAGACTGTCAAGGCTCTCAAAGGCCTGCAATTTTCGAGCCACTCGTGTTGCATATTAACATGTATGTGAGGACTAAACCGTGCGGTCGAGCTCCCGCAAACATGCGCGATGGATGGGGAATGGGTAAACCTAAACAAACATGTGAGAATTTCTCAGGTTTGAAGAGGTGAAGGGCTGTCACGCTCGCTTTGCGTTGCGAAAGCGTTCGTGACGTGGCCACAAAATGGCTGCAGTGAAATTAGTTGTTTTTGTACGAGACCGATCACGTTTGCATACACTTGGCGGAAATCTCAATAGTTAAAACCATTTTAGATTTGCATAAACACATTTAGGTAGAACAAAAATTGTAAAAAAAATTTTTTTTTTAATAAATTACTAAAATAAATGTGCAGAGCAGATATAACCGTTTAAATTTGTTTAACATTGTTTGCTTTATATATAATTCCCATCCCAGCATTTATATGTTAATGTCTTTTATTCTGGAATAGTAACAATAAAGAATGATTCGGTGTGTACAAACCTTTGACTGGTCGTGTAATTACATCAGACGGCTGTGGTAATTAAAACACAGCGCTCATCTTTCAATTAAACCAAACTCTGGGGCTTTCTAAAAATGTTTGCATGCGATTAAAGCTTTTTAACAAACATCTGCATCTTTATTATCTTAAATTAAAGTATATTACCATTTGACCTTGTTTGCAAAGTTTTTCTATGTTTGTCACGTGGAAAAATTAAATCAAGTTTTTGTGAAATATAATAACAGGTTATAACTAGTCTCACAGTGACAGTCAACAATAGTAAAAGCAGAGGCCTACAGTCATCTCCAAATGGGAAAACTGTCTCACTGTAGCTCCAGTAAATTGGAAAAACAAGGACAAGAATGTCTGGCGCCAGCCAAAGAAAACGCACCTTCGGCCTAACTGCGCTAGGACATTTTTCAGACTGCGTTTCCTGTGAAAGATTCCGTCTCTTAGACGGTGCGTCACTCTTGGGAATCGAAATCACCGCGGTATTGAGTCCGTTTGAATACGGCAGTCTCGAGGTGTGCACACCAAAAAGTTAGGTTGCAAGTTTGAAAGAAAATATACATTGACAAAATTGTCCTTATTTTGCATTAATAGATTTCACAGACACGTTTGACAGACATTTTGTTTAATTCTCTACAATAAACAAATCTGAGTCCTGCAGTTGCACTTTAACATCTGCTCACAACGAAATCCCCAAATTCTATTCATGAAGTCTCCATGTGTTTTGCTATCATCAATAAGCAATGATTTACACGAAGAACAGTGAGGTAATCACGATCAAGATACTCTAGAGACTTCACCACCCAAACCCAGCAGTTTCAAACCCGTCCAAACCACTGGAGATTTGTAGCTGAGCGTTTCACAAACAACCTCCTGTCATTTGACTTCAGTTTAACCCGCTCCACTCTCTCGAAAATATTTTCCCACTGTTTAAGATTAGTTCAGGGCAAACATAAAGACTGCATTTCTCAGGCAATATCTCGAACCCGGTGCCCCTTAATCAAACAAAAATGGATGGCTGCTTTGCGGTTCTCGTCGCCATTTAAGACTAAACTTTAAGCCGTGGGTCTTTGGTAGAGAGAGTGTGCTAATTTAGGTTTCTCTTGGGAAGAACGCCACATTTCATAGGAAAACACTGAATTAAATGACAGCAGCTCCGCGGAGGACCAAGTAACGCTTGGAAAAGTGCATCATTTACAACATATTTATTGTTAATAACTGATCCATAATATACAGGTTATTTACAAAAAAAACTCTGCGGGCACAAGTAACTTCACTTTAAGCTTCGTGTATATCACAATAATGAGAGAAAAATGAAGAAAAGAGGTAGAACAAGAAAACGGAGAGGTGTCGAAGACCAAAAAATTGGTTAAAGACCTTTTTCTCTCCAGAAGAAAACCTATTTTCTTAAAAGGAAAGTCTTTTGTCACGAACCATTGTCCTCGCTTGAATAGCCTGCCAATTCCAACTAAACATATTCACCATCAGTTGGTTTAAAGGCAGAGGGAAGCTTGGGGTCTCAATGGAGGCTCGGTAAGGAGGGAAAACCCAGGCAAAGCAGAGTTTCGACTTGAAACAATGGCATTCCGATGCTGGCCAGGCAGGGTCACAAAGGGATGTTCTCAGGGTGAATATCAAATTTCCAAAAACAGTAGGGAGAGGAGAGAACCCCCACTGGCCTTTAAAAGTCAAAAGGTTGACCCACCACAGACATGGAGACTGGTGCTGTAGACCTCGGATATAGAAAAAGGGAAGCTTTATAACGGAGAGCTGACGTCCTCTCGTGTGAAGGAATTCTTTTTGGATGCTTGGACGATCAGTTTTTGTTTTTTAAATGGGAAACAAAATGGGAATAACATAACAAAAAATAAAAAATAGCAATTGTAAGGGGAAAAGTCACTTTTTCTGTCAATAGAAGTCTTTCGAAATGTTTAGATATGAATAAAGAAGCTTTGCTGAACAAACAGAGAGAATAAATATTTATAGAGAGAGCAGGACTCTCTTAATATCTAATCTAAGCCTCACTCGGAAGTCAAGTTACAAAAAAAATGAGGTAATCCAAACAAAAACGCAACAACGGTTTTAGAGGATAAAAATACACTAAAAAGCAATCGAGCCTCGCTTTCCAAGATTCCAGTCTGATGTGCTTGTGTGTTTCCTGTATCCCACTGTCTCTCCTCTCCTGCGAATCTAAAGAGATTTTGTTGGCCCAAAGATTTGCTTTGCGGACACCCGGAGAGCGTCGTGGCTTCTCTAGTGCTAGTAAAAAAATAAACGGATATCCAATTGATGCTGGAAAACACCAAGCCGACAGTTTGAGAAAGCAGCCGGCGAGGTCCCAAAGTGGTTGGGGTTGTTCTGGATGAGTTCGGGTCGCATCTGGAAGCGAATGAAACTGCGGGGGGGCCTCCACCCCCCGGTCCCGAAAATCAGGGCACCGCGGGTGGCTTCCCTCTGGGTCCCTCCCCCATCCCCACACCGAGATCGTGCAGCACCTGTGGAGAGCGCACACAGAGACGCGACACATGTCAGTCATTCTGTCGCCGTGGAAATGCTGCGGACATAAAAAAAGCAACGGGAGACACACAAACGGTAGGATGGTTTGACGAGACAGATGGCGCGGCGTCTGCATCTGATTGCGTGAAAATCAAGTAAGTGGGTACGAATAATAGAGCGCAGCAGTGACCGCTTCGGTTTCGGAAGTATTTTTCCCATTAATTTCTCCGTAAGGATTTTGAAATAATTTTTCTGACAGCCCTGAGATTAAAAACTACGATTCGAACCAAATTTCGGAAAATAGGGGGGTAAGGTGCGGGAATTTGCGATAATTTTATGCAAACATTTCTTTAATACATCACTCGCAGTGCATCATGGGATTGGTCGCAGGAACTTTTCTTATAAGTGGAGCTTAATATTAAACCAAATTTAACGTTGAAATCACAGATTTTCTACAGTAGCAAAAATCACGGTAGGTCTTGAAAGGTTTATACGTTGTCATTACGAATCAATTTCTCTATGGGATTTGTACTTCTGGAACCCTGCTGTTACGCTCTGTATGGCAGAGAGGAAAAGAAGTCAATGGCTTTTCCTGTGATGACGGATAGATTTGTTACCTTTTTAAGTGATACGCTAAAGAGCCACTTCTGGCCGTCTGATGGTGCTTCTACCCATGTCCTGTGGGGAGAGATACAAGAGAAAAACAAATTAAGATCACATCACAGCACTGACGTATAGGAAAAAAGAAAACACTTGTTGCGGTAACTTGAATTAATAGTATTTCAAAAGAACCCAATTTTTTGTTGTTGTCTTTCGGAAAACAAACTTGACAAAGTTAAGCTACAGTGATGACTTATGGGCAGCTGGTACAACCCCATTCAACCTTTGTTATATGGAAAAGAAATTCATCTTTTGTAGTCCACCAAGAATAAAAAAAACGTCATGCAGTTTTGCAACAACAAGAGGGGGAGTAAATGACAGAATTTTCATTTTTGGACGAAGCGTTTCTTTAAACTCTCATCTCGCAAATCATCCCGACAGTGCAGACTTCATTACTCAAACGCTGGGATCGTATCCATATCATTGTTACACGGCTATATTCCAAGTCTCTAAACAGCAGCCAACAGAACTGCAGGGGACACAGTGGGTGTCTCCCCACACAAGAGTGTGAAAATAGCTTGGCACTAACGTTCTCTTTTACATAAACTAGTCCCTCTAGAACCTGTTTTTATATGCTGTTATATGGTTTGAATTTCCATTGACAAATTAGAATGAAATTATTCTAAAATATTCTAAAGAGAGCGCGGGACCCAAGCCAAGGGATATGAAAGAGCTTTTCACAGTTTTCGAAGGCCCAGAGCACTGAAGGAGTTTCACATCAGAGCCCTGGGGCCGTCTCCACCGACCCCCCCGCCGTCCCCCACCCCCTCCACTACCGTGGACAGGGATCGCCTTCATGAGCGCTGGGCCTAGTTTTGGGAGAGGGGAAGGGCTGGAAACCGGGCCAGCTGTGGGGCCCAGTCTGGCTGGCTGACTGCTGTCGGGATGGTTGACTGCTCTGTCTGGCTCTTAGACATGTTCTCTTGGCCAGCGCAACACATGCGCTAAAGCGTACGCATGGAAAAGCAACACCCTTCTGCTCCATATGCAGTTCACAGGCAAGCTCTCAGTTTTGCCTGGTCACTTACAAATGAGGGGGAGAACTTGTTGGTTTATGTTTCAGTGGGTGGGGTCGTTGAGAAGAACCTTAATGATCTTAGAAACACGTTTGACAATGACGACAACTCATGAGGTGACATGGAAAATTAACTTCTTGGCTTCGAGCTTCGGGGACGACCTATTCGTCATTTTTTTAACAACTCTATCAAACTCTTCTTAAAAACACTACTAACCCGTTTTTTAAGGAACGGTACACAAAAAATATATTTAATCGTTAAGTTTTTAGCAGCATAAATTCCAATCCGCGTTTGTTGTGTGGAAAACAAGACTATCATACAGGGTGGGGTGAAACGAGAGTAAATAATGACAGAATTTCTGAGTGAACTTTTCCTAAAGTTTAGTTTAGTGAAGAGCGATGACGCATCGTTCAAAGCGTTTGGTCTTGCTGGTGCATCTTTGGCGGAACACGCCTGTCTTTTGACAAAATGCAAAAGCGGAATTCGGCGCATGCCAAGACAAGCAAGACAAGATCATGTTTTTTTTTTCTTTTCCACCCCGACATTCCTCATGGAAAAATGCTGCGTATCACACCACGGCCATGGGAAAACAGTCTAATTAATTCTGCTCTGCAAACAAACACTCCCATGTAGAGGTGCGTCTGCGCATGTACCACACACTTACAAGATCATATCAATCACATGAGCGGAAGCTGTTGAATTTACTAAAAATCAATTGCATGCAAATGCTGGCAAGGACTAACAGATGAGTAAAGACTTAAATGTGTGCTTCTGCGACAACGTCAAATGCTTTACGTACATTTACAGACCAGATTTTTTGGGAAATCAACAAGAAATCAAAGATATGGATATTTGGATAAATCCAGTTAGGACTTTGAAGTTTTTTTAAAAGGACCCGCTGAGATATCTAGGTTGGTTGACAAATAGGGAAAACCATCAAAGATTTTAAAATTCATTTATGTAAAGGATGTGCACGTTACACGGAGTTTGGAGTTCACACTGTTTGCTGATTTTTTTTCCACATGGATATCAAGCCATGTTTTCTCTTCACATCAATGATGTCCCTCCCTCACAAAATGCATCTCTATACCTGTGTTCTAAACCTGTTTCTGGAGTGTTGTTTTGAGTCGTTTTCCCAGGAGACCATTGCATCTTCTCCTTTGTTTTCTCTCTGTCCTGGTCTTTTAGTGTTTACTCTCGGAGCCACAAAGCTGTCAGAATATCCGACAGCCCCCGTTTGAGAAATTGCATCTGACAACCTTCTCTATTTATTAGGCAAAACGGTAAAAACACACTCTGAGCTGAAGCTCGCTTTTGACTTTCTGATGCTCACAAACGAATTCATAAATGCATTTTTGCTGCTTTAATGTGTGTTCTGCATTTGGTTTCATTTAATCGTAGCCAGAAATTATTGCAAAGTTTATACAGTAAAACATATTAAAATGATAGAATGTAAGACTAAGACAAAAATGCTATACATATAAAAAATAATAACAAAATAAGACTGAAAGTCTAAGACATTGTGATCAAAACTGCAGCAAAAAAATTTGTGATCCAAGGAAAAGCTCCCTTTAAAGAAGATTATTAGATTTTTAAAAACAATAACATAACAATAAAAACTCAACCTGAGGCAGAACATGGAAATAGAGATTGATGCAAAAAACAGATTTGTGGTTTTTGTGGTATTTTGGATGTTTAAATGCATATCCTTGCTGATTTTATAAGAAAATAATTCTCTATTATTGCTTTCCTGCAATTCTCAACTATAGAGAAAATAAAGTATGCCCTTCACGACTATGACGCGACACATATCTAAATATGACACGTGTGAAGGCGCGAGGTGACAGGAAAGAGAATTGTGAGGTAAAGGCGCGCGAAATCTTGGCCACGCGCCTGAATGGCTCTGTTTAACCCGGCTTAATAACGCCAATGCGAGCTCAAACATGTCTGTAGGCAAATTAATGGCAAACTCCAACGATTTTTATTTCCAAAATAACGCAAAGACAGCCACGGACACGTTAAGGTACTTAGTGTCTCTCTCTCTCTCTCCCCCCTCTCTCTCTCTGTGTATGTGTGTGACCTGTGATGCTTTGGACTGAAATATTACACCTCTAACATAACATCTGAACGGCAGGGTAAAGTTTCCCGTAAATAAAAAAAGAAAACCTGAGGTAAAAAATATCGATAGACCAGAAATAGATTATGGAGACCAGACTTATCTAACGTATTTTTTTTTAACACTGCCGGTCGCTCTTATCAGCTTTGTGCATTCATTAAAACCGAGTTCCTGATATTTACTTCAGATTCCTGTTTATTTGTATTTACATTTCAGTTTTATATAACACATTTATAATATCTTTTTTATGTAATTGAGTAATGAAAAATATTATAAGAGATTTTGATACATTATGTATATAAATGATGTGTTATATTTTTTACCAAATACCAGGAATATTTATACTAATTTAAAAGCATTATTATTATCATCATTTTTGTAATTTATTATTAATAATAGTATTGTTTAATAATTGTAGCAGTGATTTTTACTGATAATACTTCTAGACAAATGCATACAGAGAACCTATTTGTCAAAACAGTTATTGTAAGTTGTATTCAAAACCAATAAATACACTATTATAAAAAGAAATAAATTGATGTGTGTGTATTTGTGTGTGTGTCTATATATATATATATATATATATATATATATATATATATATATATATATATATATATATATTAGTACAGACATATGGTAGGTAAGTAGATATATACACACACACATATACAAATACACAAAATACACACACTCTGTACTAAAGAGATGTCTGCCTTTGTAATCTAGAATAGTGTACATATTTTTTATATAGTTATATATGTATACTTATAAATAAAACTTTACCACCCAATTACAAATGAGATATAATCACATAGGCAAACAATCTACTCAGTACAGACAGTCAGTGGGTAAGTTATTGTTTTTTTCTCATTCAGATTTTTGCATCCTCTTTTCTGTCAGCTGTAGACAGAGTGTTTTAAAGTGTGCTAATTAAAGCTCACTTCTGGGTGACAGATTAGCTGTAAATGGGTCCCTGTGCCTGAGGTTAAGCAACCTAAGGTTGTTCATTATTCGACCATTAAGCCATCAAAGTAAACTCAACAGTCCATAAAAACACCAATTCATCATGCTCTCACTGCAAGTCAATGAAGTTTACCTTCTTTGTTGTCACTCTGGCCTCGTGCTCTATCCCAGAATCCCAGGCACTTGTCATTAGCGGGGTCCTCTATCAGAGCCTTGTTGCCGGGGACATACCAGGTGGCATGCTGCTCTGTCATGAGAGCGTCAAGGTCAATGGAATTCACAGAGCCCTTGCCTGCAACCGGGCTGGAATTGGCCATGGCACACTCTCCATTTAGACCAGTCTGACAGTCAGCCTTCTTGCCCGTTTTCCCTCCCATCGGCTGGTCCTCAGAGATGCTGAACTGCTGTCTTTGCAGCTGGATTTGAGCCTGCAAAATCTCTAGAGGATGAACCTCATCCTGGCCGGCGTTGCTCAATGGCGTCCGCACCTGTTCCATGCACGGAGCGTCAGCGTACCCGGCTCTGTTTTCAGAATTACACTTCACGCCGGCTCTGCAAGGTCTCGCATCCTCGTTGTTGTAGTTTGGGCTCGCTTCATCTAAATAATCCATGCAGGGCGAAACGCCATCCGATTTGCCTACGCTTTGAATTCCGCTGTCCATGGAGGTCGCCAGGTCGGGCTTTCCGAAGGAAGGGGAGACCATGGCCCTCTCTGGAGTTTTACCCCTGCTCTCCATGCCCATGTTTATAGCAGAACCTTGCTGACTCGGGCTGACAACCGGGTTACTGCTACACTGAGGGGAGAAGTTTCCGGGACTTATGTGCCCGCTATCACGTCTTTTCTTCCCCCTCCCTTTGCCACTGCCTGTTGCCATTTTACCCTCACATACAGACTCCATGTTGTTGTTTGGGGAAAGGGTGCTAGCTTCCCTTTTCGCCATCTGGCCCGTACCACTTTGACCTGCCGTCGTATTGTTGTTATTCCCAGAGCAAGGCGTTTGACTGTTCTGAGAAGCATTGCTCTGAAAATACTCTGCTCCTGGGCCGCAAGCTACACTACTGCCATTGCTATTTATGTCCTGCTCAACCTGACCTGCTTTGCGTTTGGCCTCATTTTGACTTTTCTTATTAAAAGTCACATTGAGGTTCGGGGCCCCAAGGCTGGCGATCATATTCTGGCAGGCCGTGGAAAGAGCTGCCAGACAGCTTTGGCCAAACACACTGTCTTTTGTATTGGCTTTGTTCAAATTCCCCAAAGAGAGGGCCCCAAGCTTATTGACTGACAGGTGCTGGCTGGAGAGGTACTCAGGATGGGCGGAATAGTTCCCTGGAGAGGAGCTAAATCCTGGTGGATTGCTTTGGGGGGCTCCCTGTTGATTTGGCCCTCCAGGAGGGAAGCTATGCTGCCTCCTCATTGCCATGCCTCCGAATTCGGCCGGCCTCCTGTCCACGGATGCGCCCGACTGCATGTTGCCCTCATCAGGAGACTGCATCTGCAGAGGATTGCTGACATTATTTTCGAATGCATGATGTGCTCCTGGAGAATTCAAAGACTGCATGTCCATGCTTGTGACACCTTGTCTAAAAATAATGTTATGTCCGTTCTCTGTCTGCTCCAGGGCATGAGTGTTTGTTTCCCTACAATGTTGCTGTTGTGGCTCAGGAAACCATGAGTTTTCTTGAGGTAGATGGGGACTGTCAAAGTTTCCATGAAAATTATGTTTTTTCTCAAAATTCGACTGCGACACATTACCCAGAGGCCCTCTGCAGCCCATTCCGTTTGATGTCACGTTCCCGTGGAGACTTAACTGCTGCAGGTCGGGTTGCCTCATTCTTTGCTGCTGGCTCCTCGATGCCATTTGTTTGATCATCATTGCCGCATTTTGTCGTCGCTGCAACGGCTGTTGTTGTTGCTCTGGGCCGGAGCTCAGGGGTAGGGGGCCTGATGGAAACCCATCCGTCACGTGAGATGTGAAGTCCCCCATGGGAGAAGGAAAAGCAGAAGGGGAGAGATGGTTCTCAAGACCAGGGCGATTATGTAAGCCATTGGTTAGGGGGTTGCAGCTCTCTCCAGCCGAGCCATTTGGGAGATCAAACCGTGGCCTTTTAGCCATATTTAAATAAGGCAGTGAGCTAAGGTGAGGGTGCTGGGGGGGTTGAGGTGCTAGCTGAGGGACATCAAATACCGGCTCCCCGAAGGGATTCATGTTATGGCTGTTCAGTCTGTGTACCGGCCGATCCATACCGTGCTGCACCATAGGGCCTTGAAAGTCTGTATTGTTCGGTCCATATTCAGGTGTGTGATAAAACCGAGGAAGGGCAGGGGAACCAGGGTTTTGCCTGGCTATGGGTCCGGCTCTTTGCTGCGCCATGAGGTGATGTCTAGCATTAACCCCTGGATCCATTTTCCCCCTGTTCCCAAATCTGTCAGAAAACACATTTTGCTGAGGTAGCTGCTGGTCGACTTTAGAGCCTCCCATCATGGGCCCTCGAGAACGATTACAGGTAGAAAAAGGACCCCCGACCGCTTGGTTCCCTGTTTCACAATAGGAAAGTTTGGGCTCCGTGGACTCGGCGTTAGAGAATCCAGTCATATCAAAATTCCCTGACAGAGGATCAGAGGGAAAACAATGCTCTGATCCCCCCATCCGGCCCTGTGGGAAAAGCCTGTAATGTTCAAGTCTGTGCGTTTCGGGGGATGAGGAAGGCAGGCCGTGAAACGAAGCAGCACGGTTAGGCGACTGGTCCAGAGGCAGACATGGCGCCGGAACGGCGTGGTTACCGTTATGGTGAGGTTGAAACTCGGGCATTGCGGCCATTCTCTGTTGCTGCTGCTGCTGCGAGATGCATTCTCGTGACTGTGCTTCAGCGAGCTGCTGACCAAATCCTCCTTCAAACATATGCGGGTGACCTGCATTGTTGTTATTAAAGCCCATGTGTCTGTCCCCATGCAAGCAAGAGGGCACGTTGTCCTGGTACAGATGTGAATGCTGCTCGTGGTTAGGTGGTTGATGGTTGAATGGTCCTTGCATGTGGAGTTGATGTTGTGGCTGAACTCCCATACCAAGCATATCCCCATGGCCATGAGTCTGGAATCCATACTGGTCTCTGTTCGACATGAAGTTGAGTCCCTGCATGGGGGATTCATTTAAGGGGCCCATCATCGGCTCCACAGCTACCGACGGCCCTTTCATATGAAATCCAGCACTGTTATAATTGGAGTTCATTTTCAGTTTGCACTGGACTTGAATTCCTTTGTTTCTGTTTGTGTGCCAGCAAGTTTAAAGAACAATTAAAAAGAACAATCCTTTGCAAAAATGCAGTCCATTTTATCTACTTCCACAGAGTAATTTTTTCTCATGTATCTTCTTCCCCAAGGGTCCATGTTAAGAGCCAATTTAAAAATGTTAATTACAATAGCATTATTATACTACCAAAAACTAAAGATTTTCATTTCACATGCATATGCGTTACGATAATACTGCGTAAATATTTAATGACGTGAAAGTAACATATTAGGTGACGTTAACTGGAAGTACCTCAGTTCCAACAAAAAAACGCACAGCTTTACATCCAAGACGCATATAAACCTGAATGTACCCTTAGAGAAACGGGTCTGGAAAACGCACATCTCAAATAAAAATCCTCGTTTACGTTAATAATCGATGCGTAACGATCCCGAATCCTTCAACACAAATCCAACGGAGTGCAAAACGGAGCTCATGTCCCATCTTCACATTTCCGATGCGATGCGCGCACAAATTATTTCAAATAAAAAAAACTCAAATGCATTAAATGTGTAGTCCAATAAAGAGAACTTTGCGCGTTCGTTTCTTCCTATGAGAAAAGCGTATACTCAATGCAAAGCACAGTGCCTTGTGTGCGCGCCTTATAAACTGGAGAGCCGACGGTTCCTTTTGTTGTCACAGTATGAAACGCGTTCTCCAAACGAATTAAACGTCCTTTTCTTTCATATCGTCCGTGCAGTCCGCGCAATCCATGCTATTTGATAAAATGCTTTAGTCTCCAAAAAGGCTTTTTTCATCTATCCTTGTGTCAGATGTGTTGACCTCCGGCTATCGGCAACAAGTTTGACATTCCCTCATCTATTTCAGCGCTGATTTCTCACCAATGCCTACACAGGGACACATGCGCAGGGGGCGGTGCTTCGCGCACTGAGGGCGGAGACTGACGCACATGGGAGGGGCTTCGTTTAAGGAAGTCTAACACAGATATAATGTATATATATTAAAGTTATGTTGTGTAAATATATGACCAAAAGAAGCATGTTTTATTCTTCAACGATAATGAAATAGCCTAGCTCAGATTGTCTTATTTCTTTTTATACTGGAATAGATTTCTTTAAGGCAGTTTCTTAATATAGCTAGAAGTGAAACGTCTTCAATATATATAACAGAATAGAATATAAATTAAATATGCATAATTTAGACTAGATAACGTTTAATCATGCAGCAGTGTATTATTAATACATGCATAAAATTGGCCATCATTTTAAAGCTGTGACAAATAACACAAATATTGAACATCGTCAGTGTCAACAATGTTATTACTGAATCGATGATCAATTTATTTATCCATGCACCAAAAGCTTTTCAAAATGCCAGTGATTTAGTAGTTAAGTAGTAAAAATACCAGATTAAAACCACTACAATATAAAATAATTCAACCCATTACAGTTACATTCAAATATTTGATAATATATGAATAATTTTACTAGATATAAGTGCAGAATTTAAACTAATACTAGAATAATACATGGAATACAAAATAATGGTTTGGTTAGTTTCTGTCCACCTTTCATAACCATTTAACCTGTTAATTTGGCAAAGAGGAACAGTGCCATCTAGCGGTATTGTCAGATACAGACTCACTAGGGAGAAATTTAGATTAACTTTAAAGTACATTATGCGACCATAAACCTTCAGTGGCTCAAAATTAAAAGTGCAGTAATAAAATTAAGTTGTAACCAGGTCTCCCACACATTTAACCAATTAATCTTCACGTGTTTGTGATTACCAGGCAAGTATTTTTATAGATATTACATCTGCGAAGAGCAAATCCTTGTACTTATTTTTTATTTACTAGAGAAAATGTAATTGACATAATTTTAACTCCATGACTCTTACGATCCTAAAGATTACAATTGTAACATTCCCTTTATTTTCCAGGTTTGTAGTGACCATATCCCTGTTGAATTCAGACACTACCTCTCCAGTTTTCATTGTGAACAATCAGAAAGACAGAAAAGTAAGACAGGTGTCAAAATTAATTAGATATACTGTTAATTTTTATAATTCAAAAGCTGCAAAAATCACACCGTTGTACATTCACTATTTCCCCTGATTTTCGACGATCAGAAAAACAAACAGTATTGTGTAATTCCCAAGAAAAACAGTAAATTCTCTACATTGATTCATTCATTGCATCTGAAACCTTGCCCACCCACATGACCTGCTATCCTAAAAGTCACGTATATGCATACAAACGTAAACCACACATCCTGAAATTCAAGACAGTATTTTGTACACGTATGTAAGTAAACACAGACATCAGTGCACTGATTGTTCAATTATGATTGAGAGATCAAAACATTCTGACTTCCTGCTAACAGAACGCCATCAGAAGACCCACGACTCTGAGGAGACAGAAAACAGACGCGTTTGGTACAAGAGAAATAGTCTGTATGTGAATAAATTAATAGACTTCTGAGCTAGCATACCGTCAAATCGTGACGTGCCGAAGGACTACGTGAACATTTGTGGACCTTATAATACGGGGAAATATGTTAAGTCTATAAAAAAGTGAGGAGGAAGTCTCGAGCCCCAATCCATACTCTAAACTATCTCAAATGTGCACTATAGGAATCACTCAGAGATGTTGCTAATAATAAGAACAGACATCAGGCACAAGTTTGACTCCAATGGTGCAAACTCCAATCGCCTGAAGAAACCAAGACCATTAAAATAATTGCAAACACACTGGCCATGATAAAAATGAAATCAAATTACATTTTGCCAGTGCTCTCGGTTTGCAACTAGAAAAACTAGGACAAAGAACCGTACATGTGGTGCACTTTAAAAGCTTAAAGTCCTTTTATTATGACAGACAAATCTAAATGAAGATAAAACAGCCCTGAACATCATGTTCAGCATCAGGAAAGGCTAACGCAAACATCAAATGCTCTTTTTTTGCTGATCTGAGCTGGTGCATGTCTGTGAGAAATGAAGAGGCCAGAAAGACCCAAACCCTTTATCTACCTGAAAATTAGATCCTCGCTCGACTCGATAAAGATCAAGTGTCATTTAATGCATTTTTAAAAGTTCATTCTAGGTTGACAGGAGAACAGGCATCTATGCACACATTCAGGTGGATCCCACACCTTTCCGAACATGACATTCCACACATACACGATTACTGGATAAAGATCTTTAAAACCTATTTTCAAGAGGTTGCACTCACAATAAGCAGCAAACTATTTCAGAGCTAAAATAATTTATATTCGCCATGATGTTCGGGTCTGGAAATCACAGCTTTCCCTGATATTTCCAGGTTTTCCGTAAGCGTGGGAACCCTGGGAGCGTTACAGGTAGATTAGCAATATAAAAGCACTTCGCAGCTCTAGAAAAGCAGCAGTGGCAATGGCTCTGGTAATTAGTCTGGAGGTTAACCACATTTATCTGAAGAGTCCTGAGAGCTTTTTGTCATATGAAGGGGTCTGTCCGAGAACGTGGAGGCATTCTCGAAAACAGCCACTAACATGCCTGAGCTCATGCAAAGCCCCTGTATTTCCAAGTGTGCAATAGCATAACATCTAGAAAAACAAGATATGACAGGCAGGACTTTGCGGATACAACGAATGCAAATGTAAAAATTAAACGGACAGAAGTGCTTTTATCTGGGGAGAAAGATTGAACAGAATAGATCATGATGCAAAAAAAAAATCTAAACTGATATAACAAACAACAACAAAAATGACAACAACAACAACAAAAAGTAATTGGTCCAATGCCTGCCAAATTATGATTTTTTTCTGAAACAGAATAACACAATCATACAGCAATACTTTAACCTTACAAATTGGTAATAGTCAGTGTAATAAACCTGCCTGAGATTCTCTACGGTTCAAAAAAACAGGCGAAATCTCATCCAGCGTAAACGGTGTCCGCCCTGAGGCAGGCGTGTCGTTCGGTACTACCGATCATTGTGTCATTCTTCAGTCTGGTGGAGGACAGCGCCCCCATTGGCCGGGTTGTTTGGATGCGGTGATGTCTCGTCAAGCGTCGTTGTGGTTGGATTCTTTAGTTTTGTCTTATTGTTCGTGAGCAGCGCTGGTGCCTCGAACCTGACCGGTTTTACGAAGCTGAGAAAGAGAGGAAAAACATTACTCTTACGAATGTGGCGTAACTGAAGATGACTTAAAATACAAATCAACGTGAATTACAATAAATTGAATTCTTGCATTACACCGTGTCCTAACCCAGGCACGACACAAAGTGACAAAAATTATTTGCATCTATAAAGCGAGTGATTATACATAATCTGAGGTGTGGTTTTAACCAGGTGCCAACATGATATTTGTTTGGTCACGTCATTATTTCCTATCATTTTTGCTTTATCTGATATGTGCAATTGTCTCAAGTTTAATCAAATATTGATCACACAGACAAGATTTAAAGCATCCCTCAGTTTAGATTTTGAGTAATGCCTTACGTAAGAAATCTACAGATCAAGGCATGGAGCCTCAAGACGGTTCATCAAACATTTTGTACATGTTTACATAAGTTAACAGTAGATGATTGTGTTAACTGAGGATGAGTTTCAACTATTGTCTGTGATCACAGATGCTTTTGATAAATCTTAACTTGTATTTAACTTTAAACATTCTTTTAATCTGACTTTTTGTTTTAACCAGTCACAGGCGCAAGACATTTTGTTGGTGCTTGATGTTTATCAGCTGGAGAGCGGCATCACTGGGCGTTGGAAACGTTGTGCCGTGCCCGGATGCAACACTGGTGAGGAAATACTGTAGTTATTTAACTCTCGCACATACACATGCACGATCGCTCCAATCAAAGAGCGCAGGAACACACATGCAAATTACAAACACACTCTGGAAAAATCAACAAACACAAAAGTGGTGATTAGAAACCAAGAACACAGCAAGAAGAACAAATGGGGCGATGGAGAGAAATGATGGGAAAAAAGATTTGGGCAGAGACGCCTGGAAAGACCGTCGGAGGAGTCTCATCGCTTCCAGAACGTTCCGCGGCAAAGCCAAGCGCAGGGGGAGGGAGAACAACACGCAAATCTGAAGCGGCTGTGCTCCGACTCTCCGTAGACGCAGAATTCCTCTCGAGAAGAAAGTCTATAAAATGAAGTCCATATAAAGCACAGAGACGAACAGAAAAGACTCAAGCTACTTTGAAAGAGGTCCAATAAAGCCAAACATGACACATGAAATAAACCCCCCCCCCAGAAAAAGAGCAAGACTTTGATTGAGCCACAAATAAGAAAAGATTTAGGGAATAAGATTCTGTCATTATTTACTTTTCCTCATATTGTTCCGATCTGAGTTTCCTTCTAATGTGGAACATAAAAGGCAAGGCGACGCCTATGAACCAATGCCATTAACCTGGCACAACGCATATTTGAATATATTTGAAACCGGATACGATTTGAGAGCTAAGAGGGAACGATTTACAAATATTTCGACCTATTCTGCACAAAAGCAAGCATATGCCTTCAAAAGACTGCATTTAAAGTGCACAAATCATCAGGACCGCTGTTATCAACCCTGACAGGCCTTGGTCATAATACTCTTTAGTTGCATGGAAAAAAACAATGCAAAAACATCTCATGTTCCACAGAGGAAAGTCATATGGGGTTTGGAACGACATAAGGAAAAGCAAATGACAGAATTTTTCAACTATTGCTTTTAAAACGTGAGCGCTCCAAAAAACGATGGTGTATGATGGAAACACAGCAGATTCGGTAAACATCACAGCCTGCCACCATTTTGAGCGACGATCAACAGCCGTTGGCCAGCAGCGGCGAGCGAGCCAGTTTATCCCTGCCCAAAAAAGCTCTTTTACCTTTCAACTGCCGCCTACAACCATTAGATCTATCAGATGAGCCCACTTTAGGGAGCGACTAACACCTGTTTTTAATTTGGGCCGTCGAGGCACTATTTTCCTCTGGCCGGAGTGAATGCTATTGGGCGGTTCAGCCAAGAGTCTGTCTGAAACCACTAACGCTTTAACTCGGGTTACATTCATCCACACGTCAGCCAGGACAAGAAGAACGGCAGAAGTTGGTTAGTAAGTTAGTTGTGGCTAGCTGGAATGGAGGCAGTAAAGTGATGGGTTAGTGTGCGAGTGTTAAAAGGAAGAACGGCCACCTCTCCTCCGGCGAGACTTACAAAGTCACTCCACCTGTCATGTGTTACTAAAAGGTTTGGGCTACTCCTCAGCTGCGGTCGTTCCTCGTACGTTGCCCTTCTGACGCATCTAAAACAGAACATGTGGTTAAATGCAACCTGATCACTTACTGGTGTCCACCTGGAAAACATTAAACCAGCCAATAACAGAACAAGGAAAGCATATTTAGATCATTCTCAAAGAAATATTTAGGTCATATTTTAGCCCAAAACCAATAGGAACAAATTCCTGGTGAGAATTACTGGCACCCATAGCAAAAAGAGGGTGGAAATAATCCAAGTATTGTTTATTTTGATCTTTCATTCAAAAAATTCATCCAGCATTTCATTGAGGTAAAATGACAAAAATTGGACACTGTTTTGTGAATAAGGGTTGGATTAAATAAACAACGCAGGTTTATTTTCACAGCTTTCTTTCATTATATTTACTCATGGTGCCAATAAATCTGACCAGGTCTGTACTGTTTATATAGTGAAGAAAAAAAATGATATTATTTGGATGTGAAATATGACCTGGATATAGCTGTGACTACTGTCAATGCTGAGGAACTGAATGGGTTAACTTTGACATCATCATTAAAAACATTCACTATTTCCATAAAAGGGTTGAAAAAAAAATATATATATATATATACCCTGGAATCTTTATGTCAAGAGCAGCAAAGCCAAAGTAAATGCGATTCATCAAATATTAGTCAAAAACATACTTTCTGCTTGGCAATCGGATAGCAGCCGCTTAAAAAAACTGTTTTCTAATATAAGTTTTACTGCTTATAGGGCTTGTTCAGCTTTTAAATCTGAAGGCAATAACAGATGTTGATTAACTAGTTTAGAAGAAAGATTTAACTTATAATATGACTGATAGGTTGACGGGTTAGGAATCACTTTATTGGTTTTGGCCAACTGCGGCTGAAGAATAAAAGTAATAAGCTAGCACGCCTGCGGGACCTGGAGGAGAGCGTATTGATCGATATTTCCCAGGCACTGAAGGGTTTGTGGTTTTTTTTGGCTGCGTGCTGAAAACGATCGCAGAGCGTGTCAGAGTTTGGAAGAGCCGCGTGCAGTTGGATCGTCGCATTTACCGAGCAGAGGAAAGAAACCGGGCCAAATGCTATACACTTCAGCTGGGACGCGTTCAACACAAACACCACTGAAAATAGAGATTATGAGAAAGCTGCCAGGAGTGACCGGTGGAAAAACCCACCAATATAACTTAAATCTGTAACCCTTTCTATAATGTCCAGAATTCAGTGTGTTTAGGGCTACGGTCAAATAATGACTCCTGGTGCTAATATCCCAGGTACTAAATTTTTTATTCCACATATAAACGCCTAGCGTTACGCTGTAAAACCCAACCAGATGTTCACTTCAGACTGATGTACAGGGTTTTCTGTGTCTTCTGTAAATATATTTCAGTGCGCTGCTTTCTGAATTTTCATTTATTAGCGCGATGTCCTGCTACTGAATTACACATTTTTTGCTTGAAAATGCGACCACTTTAAAATGAATATTTTGCAAGACTTTAAATGAGTCTAATGAATCAAGTGTAGTTAAAGCTGAAGTGTGCAACTTTTTGATGTCATAAAAGCGTTCTGCTTTAGCTCGTCCATCCAGTGTTTTTTTTTTTTGATTGTTGCGTGAAGTCCTTGATCTTGTGGCACGTTTTCATCAAAAAATGCTATGGAATATAAAAATTGGCGGGAACTCGCAAAATTGGCGGGAACTCGCAAAATTGGCGGGAACTCGCAAAATTGGCGGGAACTCGCAAAATTGGCGGGAACTCGCAAAATTGGCGGGAACTCGCAAAAACTGCGGTTGGATGAAAATAAGATAAAGTTGATTCCCCAAAACCCTGTTCTCATTCAATGATGTTCACGTTGCGTAATTACATCACTTTTTTACGTTCCCATGGCAACAGGGGGCATGGCTGCGCTTGTGTGAAGTAAATGCAACATTTTTTTACTTTCTACTAACATATATATGACTTCTTGCTACGAAAATGCAAGCCCCGCATATTTTGCGCGTGAAAATCTGCAATTTTTGAGGCGAAAGTGTGGTGTATTTAAAAAAATGCATCCCTCACATAAATATGCAGACTTTGGCTGATTATGCATGGAATTATGCGATCGCATAATCACGTTGGAGGGACTATTTAGCGGTTTAATGAGTAGAGAAAACTATCAAGTAGGGCTGCAAGACATACCAAAACTAGTGAAATATTGCAAGAATGCACATAGCGGTACACATATCGCAATAGTTGGCAATAACTAAACTATTTGAATACTTAAAAAAGTTAAGAAGCTGAAAAGGGTAAAATGTTGTCTAGTTTTTAAAAATATTTTATTATTATTATTAAAGTAGATTTTACAAACTTAAAGCATTACTGTATCGCATACCACATTGTGCAAGTTATCGCATATTGGAACCATGTTAAATACCGCGCAGCTCTACTGTTAAGTAAAAAAACCCGCTGACAAATTTTACAACTGTTAAGTAGCACTGCAAGATATACGAAAGCCAGTGGGATATTGTAAGCACGCACATCGCAATAGTTTGCAATAACTGAACAATTTTAATCCTTCAAAGTTATGTACTTAAAAATGGAACGTTTCACATTGTAAAACATATGTTGTCCAGTTTTTAAATACATTTTATTTTTATTATTATAAGATATATTTTACAACCATAAAGCATTACTGTATTGTATATCGCACTATCCAGCAAGTTATTGTATAAATACCGCGCAGCCCTACTTTTAAGTACAAAAAAAGAAAATGTTTGTTGATGGTACAAACAAAGCAATGGAAGAAAAATCGTCAAACATTTTACATTAGATTATTGTACTGACCTCCTCCAGCTCCCTCTGTGTCTTCTCCTCCATCCGGCGGATGTCCTCCATGGTGAGCTCCACCCAGTTGTCAATCCAACAGAAAAGCTGACGGTGGAAGTTGGTGAAGATTCTTTTTTCTTGCTGCAAATGAAGAAGATATAGAGGTCAGTGGATTATCATGCCTTTACTTCATATTTTAAGAATCATAAATACAATCATTATAGTTTGCAGCTTTCTCAATATCAGCCATAAAAAACATATCGACACAAAATATTGTGGGACATTGAAAGATCATGCTTTTTTTCTTTACCTTGTGGATGAAGTTTTCTACTTTGGTTTGAAGGCCCCACCACTTAAACTTGACAGTGACTAGTTTGTACGCACACATACGAGGGGAGTCTGGTTTAGCCAACAGCTCTTTCTGTTCAGGCACAAACACAAAACGGTTTTAAAGGGAACCAACTTGTAAATTGAAGATGTCTGAAGATGCAATAATGGCTCTCACCTTCCAGTCTGGTCCTAAAGGTCCTCTGCCTGTTTTCTCTGAATGAAAGATGGCAGGGTCTTCATTCTGTTTATAGTCCTGGGACACAAAGGAGAACAACAGTGTAAATGAGTAAAGATTCACTGCACGGGTGTGAATTCACTGGCGGCACATCTGTACCCCACCATTTAATCTCTAAAACCTCAACGATCTGTACTGTGAACATATGGTAAGAGGGATTAACCCAAACCAGGTCTGATCCACTTAGGTCATTAAAGAAACGATGTGAAAATGTGTTCCAGGCCTAACAACAACAACAACAGCAGACACTTAAATGCCCAACTGGACTGAGAAGGGTCACCCAAAAAATGAAGAGTGGGCGTTTAAGACTTTTCATTGATACGCCCATTCTAGTCAACACACTACGGCACTAAACTGTATTTATGCTCCCGGCACACTGCCAAAATGAGGTCACATGGAAACATGCGAGAAGAGCATTTGGATTTATTCAAAGCAGCTGATGTCTGACACAGTGTGCTTGTCATCTGGTGGACGGTACCAGTCTGTTTGATCTCAAGGATCAAGTTTTCATGCAGAGACAACCATAATGGACCCTCTTAACCAGAAGAAAGAACGAACGTCTGGAACGATTAAGAAAAGCAGGGGTTCGGAGTATCCCCGTTTAGATATTTCCGCACTGGTAGCAGACGTACCTGAGATAAAAGCCTTTTGGGGAAACTAGCGAGCCACAAGTAATATAGGGTGAGAAGTTCAACGGTTCACAAAAACTACTGTCATGTCACTTACCCTAATCTAGTATTACACAAAACACAGTTGCAAAATATGCAATATAATAAACAAATTTTAAAGAGTGCATCTGTGCATGCTTTTTGGACTAATATTACCCCAAATTGCCAACAAGTTTTAAATGTATTAACTGTTAAATAGTAATTTCCATCACTAGCAAAGTATAGGCTTCACACCCCAGTAGTATCCTTACACGGCAAACCGACTAAACCAAATTTAGAGGGCAAATAGACTTGGTCACCACCAGAAGCTCTAATGCGAACAAGCCCTTACATATTTGCATCAGACGACCGAGTTAAGCAAATTAAAATAAGGAAAGGGAAAACATCAGCAGTTTATTTAAGATCACTGCATGTCTAGGGCTGCACAACGATTAATCGCGACTAATCGTTCACAGAATAAAATATTTTGTTTACATCATAAATGTAATATATTGTTTCTTAAAATGATATATTAAGTATTTATATTTGTGTATAATATAAATTATTTATAAATAAAAAGGAAAGGGAAAACATCAGCAGTTTATTTAAGATCACTGCATGTCTAGGGCTGCACAACGATTAATCACAACTAATTGTTCACAGTATAAAATATTTTGTTTACATCATAAATCATAAATGTAATATATTTTTCTTAAAATTATATTTTGATATATTAAGTATTTATATTTGTATATAATATAAATTATTTATAAATAAAAATGTATATATACACACACATGTATATATTTTTCAATATATACACATGCATGCGTGTGTACTTATTAGGGCAGCATGATTAATCGCATTCTTAATCGCGGATGAATCGCCTCCGATTATGAATATGATATTTACCCTCTTGTCAGTAAAGGTACGGATCTGTGTAGTAAATGCCGCTCCAGCTAAAAGCAGCTAATGGCGATTTATTACTAATCAAGGGACTGGCTTTACTGATGAGATGTGCGTGACAATCGCATGCAATTAATCGTGCATCCCTAGTACTTGTATAGATTAGTCGCGATTAATCGTTATGCAACACTATGTATGACCAGTATAGAGTTGGAAATCAAAGCTCAAGATGTACTTTGAGTAAATAGTGAAAGACAAAGTCACCTTGAGGTCACAAATCTAAGCATTTCTATTGGTTAATGTAATGTAAAGTACAGTGAACTCACTCCAGGTTCAACTTGAGAGCGATCGGCTATATCAATGTGCACAACCTCCACAGTTTTCCAGGTGGTGGGATCCAGCTCGTGTACCTGACCACAAAATAACAAATCATATGAAAACATACAGGTGATTTAAGCATGTGGTTACAGATGCATTCAAAACATCTCGATCAAATGACAACCAAAACAACATCGTACTCACGTTCTCTAATGAGCCCAAGTCAGGTTTGTGCCATGTTTCGATTTTAATCATAAAGTCATCTTTCATGTACTCGTTCTGGGGAAAGGAGAGAGAGTGATGTTTACATTCATGAAACAGGGCTTCATCACAAACAGGAAAAATGACTTCACTCTGTTGACCTTCAGCACATGTAATGCACAAACATCAGATCTCTTCAGCGCTCCAAACCACATGTTTTTAAACTGGCAGTAATACTGATGGGAACATAGTCCTACAAGACAGGAAGTAAACTTGATGTAGTCCAAGATCTGAGTAAAATGGTTTATTTATGGTGGTTCATGTGGACATTGGTCCCAAAAAAACCAACCCAAATTTGGTTTTACTATAAAGCAGCAGATACGGTGTTCAAAATTAAAGTATTTAGACACTCATAGAGAAAAATGTTTGTCTACTACACCTGTGGTCATTCTTCATACTAAAAATCCACATTTATACCAGCCTGATTTTAAATGGCTCAGTAAGTGAGAACACTTTCAGCATCACTAGTTATGAAACGACAGAGATTTTAATTGTGACCCAAGTGTCCAAATACTTTATAGGGTATACTAGCTACACTTCTGGCATCAACAAAACTTCATTTAAAGGGGTCATGACATTAGGAATCAATTTAGCCTTGATCTGTTTAGAGATGCAACAACTAATCGAATAGTTGATAACATTCGATAACAACAATATCAGGCACCCACTAGTGTTCAGTTACTAAACTTTAGTCAGCGCAGCAAATCAAATACGCTTAATCTTTAATTCTCTTTAAAAGAGTAAAAATGTTGCTGTGCTTGTACACACTAGCTGAGAACGATATATCTGTCTTCGCTAGTGATTCATTTATATGCTTCCTTTTATATGCTTGTGAGATTGTTTGGGTGTCTGTGACATGAATCAACCCACAATGTGCTTAAAAAGACTATTTGTAGTGAAACTGCTTAGTAGCTGCATCATGTAGGCTGTCAATCATAGAAGTGGGCGGGACACCGAGCCAGGCCGAACGCTCTTAAATGGGAAACACACAAATCGGAATGTTGCAATGAAAAACAGGGTGGGAAAGGTCATAAATTACTTCAATTTGTATGTTTTTCAGCAAAGTACACCTTAGAGAACATAACAATAATAAAAAAAAACATGTCATGACCCCTTCAAACGGATAAACTGCAGGCATAACACAGTAAACAGTCGTGCAGTGATTGTTTAGTGTACACTAGTCATAATGACAACACAGGGACAGCTAGGGTTTGTACTTACAGTGACAACTGAAGAGATATGGAGCAGCATGCAAAAATAAAAGAGAAAAATAATCAGGTGACACAGAAAACATTCCTATTGAACACATCAAAATAGACCAACACAAACAACTTAAGGTTATAACTCTTGAACCATATTCTCATACACAAGTACTTGAACACAAATGATTCTGGATACACAAGCTCAATTTCACACCTTGTTGCGTTCCAAAACGTCAGAACGTAATTCACACTAATCGTACACAATGAATTATGAGGGGGGGATTTTAAGGTCACTTTATTGTGACTTTAAGAAATGAGGTTTAATCTATGAACGCATGTTAAAGGGGACATATCATGAAAATCTGACTTTCCATGTTAAAGTTTAGTATAATTTGTATACTAAACTAGTAAAGTTGGTATAATTTGGGTCCCTAGTGCTTCTATCAACCTAGAAAATGTGAAAAGATCAACCTAGTAACTTAGTTTTGGTAAACCATTCTCTACAAGCATCTGAAAAAATAGGTCACTGAAATGTGGCTCCCCTTGTGATGTCAGAAAGGGATATTATTAAAATAATACCGCCCCTTAATCTGCACCATCCAACCACGGCACTGCCATTTAGTGCAGAGAAAGAGCGAGAGACAGAAAATAATTGACAGCACAATTCAGTTTCAATTTCAACAAACTACCATTATGGTGATCAGTGTTTGCATTATCAGCTCATTTGCATTTTTAAGGAAACACCCAAAACAGCACATTTTTGCTCATAACTACAAAGTGGCAATATTAATATGCTATAGTAAATTATTTATATGGTATTTTGAGCTAAAACTTTACATACGTACTCTGGGGAGTGGGACACGTACGTTTTTAAAAAAAAAGAGTCTTGTGAAATGTCCCCTTTAAATAAAGTCATTTGCATCGGAGTACTTGCAGAGAGTATGTTTCTACTGTAACGCTTCACAAAAAGACAAACAAATGTCACAAAAAAAAAAAACCTCACAGTTCACGTAAAATGTGTCAATATGTAATGCATTAATATTGTCTGATGCACACTTAACGAAACACAATGGATTGCAAGATATTGAGCTTGACCGTGATTCACTCACTAGTACGGCAGTATGGATAAGCATTCCAGGCTTTTTCATGGAAAACTAAAGCCCCCTCTGGTGCGATCATCTTCACAAAGCCTGGAACTTTACTGAACAAACACAAAACATGAGAGCGCTAACGCAAAACCAAAGAAAAAGTCAAATCAAACATCAAATCACTTTACAAATATATCAATTACAAAACATTATATTATTAATCTCATAGACTGTATGAACTAGGGCTGTCACAATGATTAAATAATCGTCTTATCGCAATTGATTGACCTCATTGTGATGATTTCAGATCACTGCAATGATTGCATTTCTCTCTTAAAAACACAAGGGGGAGCTGCAGCGCCTGTATAAACAAGACCGTATCTAATGGCGCTCCTTGACTGACAGTGTAACGCGATACATTGCATAGCCATTTAATACAATAGAAAAACAAAACTTTGATAAGCAGTATGAATTGGCAGGTAAAACAAACATCTTCAAAACAGCAATTTCAAATGTAGAGATTTTTTTCAGCTTTTGAAAATATATATTTGAAAAGATATATTTTAAATAATTATTTTCAAATATGTGTTATGTGAATTAATATTAACTGCCAGGTAAACCTGGCAAAGATTTAATTTAAATAATCACAACAATGTGTGAAAATGATTTCATGAACAAACAAAAAATCTATGAATTAAAAGTCAAACAGGCAATTAATTTTTATAATTGTCACAATTTATTAGACAATTAACCGTCAGCCAAATTTTATAATCGTGACAGCCCTTACTGTATCTCACGATAAAGAACTGTTTTACAGTATTAGCAAAGTGAAGCCATGCAGAATAAACAACAGCCTGTTTTTACTCGCTTACCTCTTTAAGTGGTAGATTTTGTGTGTGTATTGTCCCTTTTCGCCATCTTTCTCGTATGGTTCGTTCTTCAGCACTTCGATGCCCTCACCACCGCCCGTCTCATTCTTACTGGCTTCAGCCACAGAAAACAGCTGGCCCACTTGATACTGCAGAAAAGATGAGATATGTTTCATGGCAGCTCAGATCTTAGACGTTTGTATATCAAAAGCAACCTTTAAGAAATAGCTCGACCAAAAATCTATCATTGTTCTATCACATCAGCTTGTTTGCATAATCGTTTCATAAAAATGTAGCACTTTGTAAAATAACAAAAATTTTACACCAATGTAACTATCATTTAGAAAAGTAACAACGCCTGTCATTGATGATCTGCACAATTTGATGTATAATTCACCTTTGCAGTTATACACTCATATTTAATACAGTGTTCAGTTTTTATGGCCTAAATATGAGTGGTAATGATGATTGCCACCAGCAACTACCACTAATAATAGCATAGCCTACTTTTCACAATCCAATGAAGTCATGACAGATAAAATCTACTCATGTCCAACATTATTTCATTATTGCACTGCAAATGCCAACAGATCATATACTTGTGCCTCTAAAATGTCATGTTGGCCAATAGTTAGTATCCCAAACATGGATACGAGACCCTATAGATGTATTAAAAGAAATGCAGTGAAGTCTCTTGGGTATTTAACAGATCTTGTGTAATTACATTACGTCTCCTCCAGCACTTCAGATATTAAGACAAAGCTTTGCATTGTGTGACTGATTAAAGCCTTAGAGGCGTTTACAGCTAAGATTTATAAAAGGCAAATAGGAAACAGCGGTATGCATGTATGAACGGTTAATCTAGCCTTTGAAGAAGATAATTATAGTTTAACAGGCAAATTCATTAAGATATTTTGGGTAAATTTACACCGGCACAAATCAGGCTTTTCATTCACCTCCTTACATGCGACAGTTTCTGAATGACATGAAGAAATTAATATATTTTCAATCAAGATTTAGGTCACTTTTATATGTGGAAAAAACTGGATATGACTTTGATTTATGGCAATGTGACATCAAATGTAACCCAGGACTACTAATTAGGGATGCTAAACAATTAATCGCGATTAATCGTTAGCAGAATAAAAGTTTTTGTTAGCATCACATATGTGTGTAAACTGTGTATAATAAATATGTATATATATAAATATGAACACATTCATGTATAATTTTAAGAAAAAAAATGTATATATTAAGTATTTATATTTATATATAATATAAATTATACATTAATATACAAATGTATATACACATGTAAACATTTCTAAAACATATACATGCATGTGTGTACATTTATTTATACAAAGTTATTATACACAGTTCACACACACATATGATGTAAACAAAAACTTTTATTCTGCTAACGATTAATCACGATTAATCGTTAAGCATCACTACTACTAATCTAATTTAACTTTAACTTATGTCATGATTGTGCATTCATTAAGCTGTGCATAAAGACAAAAAGTTGTAAACTGATGTAAATTAGCTCTCAATTTAATGTTAAATGCTAATGCACAGACATACAGACATAGCTGAAAAACTGACAGCTGCCAAAAAATCTCTCCAATAGTAGCGTGTGTGTTGTGTACTACGAATGAACCACAGCCACGAAGCAAAATATCAAGCGATGCCAATCAAGTAAACATCAATGCTGCATGAGATTCAAACGTTCCCCGAGGGCAAACATGTTCAACACGCAGAGGATGAGGTCTCTGATCAAACCCAACCTGCGCTAAAATTGTTTAAAACACTCAAATATTTTATACGATGCTGGAACGTCAGAGAAACATCATGTTAAAAAAACAACTGTCTGATAGTGAAACAGAGATTCGCAAAAACGAAAGTTAAGAGTAAGTGAGTGAGTAAGATCAACAACAATGTGACACTGTGCATTTGCATTCAAATATTAACTTGTTAGGACAGGTGGAGGTATCTAGGTAATCAAAAAACAGTACTCACTTCTTCCACTGAACAGGGTAAAACCACCCGACTGTAAGAAGAGAAGAAACAAAATTGTAACACAAATTAAAACTTCACATTTAAGACAATGCAATATTTATCAAAAAGAGGATAAAAATGTAATGCAAACAATCAAATATGTGAAATATAACAGTTTAGCTGTAAAACTATGTTTGATCAGGTTATTGTTTTGGAAATAATCTGATATTTATATTCACAAGGAATGCTTTAAAATGATCAGGAATTATTAACATTTATAATTTTACAAAAGACTACTTAAAAATAATATTCTTTGAACTATTTGTCCTCAATTTGCAGTAGTAGTGAATTATGAATCTAGTTTAATATGAATCTAGTTTATGAATCAGTGGCGACCGATGACTTCTCTTCCGAGGGTCATGAATTCAAAATATGTGTTCGGAGTGTCATGTGTGTTGCTTGTCATGTCAAAAGATGTGTTTGTTGCATCATTTAGATCATGCTTCTTGTCAAAATGGTTTATTATAAAAAGGTTTATGATAAAAGAGACGCTCACCATCACAAAATACTCACAAGACACTCGCTTAACACTTAACTCTGATTACACATGAGATTAAGCATCTGTAAAAACGTATTTACAGGGCTCCAGATTGCCCCCAAATGGTGGCATTTTGCCCCTAAAATTTGAGAGTGTGCCACTGAATTTTAAATCCAGTTGCACATGTGCAACAAGTAAATTTGACCTTTTTTTCCAAAAGTACACAATAAAATGTGACACTGAATTTGAAACAGCACATTGTACTTTCTGCATCTATCATTAAAGTATTTATTAGTAATACAGTGGAAATTAGTAGAAATGTGAATATTTGGTTAGCATGTTGATTTACGGTGTGTGCCCCTAAATTTTCTGGTTGCGCCCCTAAAATTTTCAGTTGGGAGCCACTGTGCTCCTAGTGAAAAAAGTTAGTCTGGAGCCCTTATTTAGTATCTGGCAAAGTTTAGTGTCTCTTTTATCGCTTATTTTGACAAGCAGCATGATGCACATGGTTCACATGACACACTGAACACATATTTTGAAATGACGAAGCACACACATGACGAGCTAAATACATATTGTGACGAGTTTCGCAACGTGTACCCTCAAAAATTAAGCCACCGTTTGTCATATGCATTATGACAAAACACATAGGCACAAGACATGCAAGAACCAATGATCATGTTACGTATCAACGTGGAGCCTGCGTGCCGCCATTTTAGATCAGAGACAACTTACAGTGTCGTTTATATTTAAACGTTACTTATAAATCTCTAAATAAGCTCAAAATACGAGTCTTTTTCACTCACAAACGTTTTGTTGACATATATTAATCCACTGGAGTATTTTTTCTGATGATGAATGGGCTGCAATCATTTGCCCACTAATCAATGCCATTACAAAGCAAGGAAGAGTCCGTTTATCATTTCAGGGTTTCCCGCAGAAAATTTGGTGGTAGGGTTGGGCGAGTGGGCGGGGCAGAGGGTGTGGCAATCAAAGGGGCGGGGCGTCATGATGAAAGTTAAAATATTTTTATTTAAAACACTCAAAAAAAAAAATTAATTTTGAAGAAACTATGACAGAAAATGAACACATACTAGATTATTAATGAATTAAATGTTTTTAGCTCTAACGGGAATAGATGTGTGATGAAGTGAAACTAAAGGGTTAATAAACACAAACTAAAGCAGATGTTGTAAAACGTCAGGCGAACGATGATAGATAGCGCAAAAATTTTAAAAACTGATTATTATTTCCTACTTATTATTACATTATCTTAAAGGAGTGTAACTCCTGTAGCATGTAAATAATGCACATAAATAACGTGACCAAGACCGTCAACAATTATATCTAATCAACAGGCATGTGACACCTAGCTAGCAGGTTGCTCAAACAACAAAATCACTAGCTAACTTACTTTAAATTTGCAAGAACTATAGACTAATACAATAACAGGCTTAAATAAACCCAAAACATAAGTCCACTTACAGTTCTCACGGACACGCGTTTTATGAACTGGCTATCCTCCAGACATGACGGAACACGTCTTTATCTCATTTCGGCCATGTGGCGCGCGCGCGTGCACGCTCGCGGTGTGAAGCGTGTCTGCCCTATTCTCCGAGATGTTTTATCAACTGGCTAACGTAGTTATCCACCAGACAGTGACGGTCCGGACCACGTCTTTCTCATTTCGGACGCGTGGCGCGCGTCCCTGCTTGCGGTGTGAAGCGCGTACGCGCTATTGTACGAGATGCACCTCACGGCCTTTTGTGCAGCTAAATTTTTTTTTTTTGACTATCTAGTTAAGGTGGTAGGGTTTCCAAGCTTAGGCGGGCCGCCTGAACTGAAATGTGCTACGGGAAACCCTGCATTTAATACAAATCTAAACGTGTACGGCTGAAGAATGGAAGTCATATACACCTAGGTTGGCGACCTGGCGTACAGGTGACTAAATAAGTGCTAACATTTATTTCTGCGTGAACTATGCATTTTTAAGTCAGAAGCGGTCTTCGTCTTCCACATCTTTCTCTGTCTCATCTATATCTCATTTCCATTCTTCGATCAAGACAGCAGCAGTGTATCTTATAACGTTTAGCTGTCAATCAAAGCACAATGACAAATATCACCATCAGTCACTATGATCGGCCTATAAACACAATGACCTGGTTTCACAGACAAGGCTTAGCTAAAGCCAGAACTAAGGCCTTAGTTAAATTAGGATTTAAGCATATTTTATATACATGCCTTAGAAAAGGATGTTTGTGGTGTGACGAATCAATGGCACTGACATATTTTAAGATCAGTGCAAGTTATTTTCAAATGGGACAACTAAATGTGTGTTTTACTCTAGGACTAGCCTTAAGCCTTGTCTGTGAAACTGTGGGAATATGACCAAACAGCCTGGCTAGTAATATCTTAGTCAGTCACTGGTAGTGGAGGACTCGTATGTGGCTAATGCTAAAAACAGTATCTAGAGAGTGGGCGATATATACATGACATACCGTAATTACAGTACAGTCTGACGACATTAAATGATCACATTAACGTCAACTGAAGAGTCATCAGCTGATGCAATATCAAAGTGGTGAAATACCGTTTCCACCTATCCTCACAGGAAGACAGGCACTGTTTTCTGGATTACTCAACACTGAAACTCCCCAGAAAACCTCAAGAGGTTGAAATGCTCTTTAAACCGCAATGTGACTCAGACATTATGAGGATGTGTACATTGTTAACCATGTTACTCTACCAAGTTTGCTCTGTCATGGATACCAGTCAGAACACCAGTTAACCGTGCATATAGTCGCTATGACAACACATGCACACCTGTTGCATTTCTGCTGATAGTGAAGTTACCCAGAATGCACTAGGGTACTTTCATTTGCATCCTCTAACAAAACTAAAAGCTCAGATACTTCAAATAGTCTAGGGCTGCATATCGATCAATTGAACTAATCATTTGCAAAATAAAAGTTTACATATGTGTGTACACTGTGTATGATAATAATGTGTATATATACAAATACACACAGATGCAAGTATATATTTGTAATATAATTGTATACAATACATCATTATTATACACAGTACACACACATATTACTAGTCGCGATTAATCGTTTTGCAGCCCTAAAATAAGCCAAGTTACTGGAAAATGTGAATTATACAATACCATCTGACAATTATGCCTAAACTATCTTCAACTTAGATGTTTTCATTCATGTCATGACTCATATATCCTAGTGTACAGATGACAGCCTTACTAGATAACCACATCTCAAGAGAATAGAAAGACAACACCTGACAGGACACAAGAATCGGGTGTAAATAAATTATTGCGGGCCTTGGCATTAACCATTTAAGTTACCGTTTAAGTTTAAGTCCAAGTTGGTTTCAGTGAATGTACAAAATAGGCTAAAATGTCTATAAATAGCAAACTTACCATAAGTAAATATAATTAGCTTAAATGGTTAATAGGGCGAACCGTCGTTTGATGTTAAAACAGACGATAATGTTAACCAGTGATAAATTCATTAAACGCTTTAGCAGGCTAAGTTTTCAATCATTCGTATGGACAACCTGAAAAATCAACATGTTAAAATCCCCATATGGAAATGAAGAGAGCGAAAGTGTATTCAGACACTACAACAACTAACTTATCTGTACGAGTTGTTTTACACAGAAGATATTCAGACAGTCCAACTGTGGTAAAGACATTAACACACACACACAAAAAAACGTTAAACTCTGATCCGATCAATAACGTTAGTTGCCAAACTTTCAAGCGGTTTTACCATCAAAAGCGTTATCATAACATACTCCAAAATGCTATTTTTGACACAATTTCACATTTTTGGTGATGACGAACATGGTAGCGTTCAAGCGTGTTACTTTTTGCGACAATAAATAAATGTGTTATCCACAGTCTGAGGTAACCACCAGATTGGGTGTCGTTAAATCTTGACGGCTAAACGGCTATGCTAGCACGAGTACATTGAAACTGAATGGAGACGGTAAGCCTAGCGTGCTAATGCTAAAGCTGGGCCTCGAGCGCGAGCCGGTGTCTAGCGAACTTCCCGGCAGCGAGTACACTCTCGCGCGTCTTTTTTTCCCCACAAAATAAAAAAACGAGACAATTCAATAACGTATAAAAACGTTAACAGTGGGAAAAAAATATTTAAAGATTATACAATTATTAAAAAATATATCTATTCACTTGAACTTACTATTCCTTGATGAGCACCATCTTCTTTCTACCGGTAAGGGCTGCGTGCGGGCCTGCTGACGTCACGGGTTACGTCTCAAGGCACTTGGTGACGCCCTCTACAGCCTGTGATTTGTTTCGATTCTGATAATAGCCAGTTTATAGTTTATTCTGTACCAAATATGTTTGTTTAGTAAAAAAGGCTGCACAGCAGCTAAAATGGTAAAGTTTGCAATATAAAAAATCAACATTTTAATGAGAAATGTATTGATGCAATTGATTTTACCTTTTCAAAATTGACTGTGGTAGTACCATAGTAATGGTGTCATTGTACTTTGAAATACACTACAAGTGTCATACAAGTCTTCTTGTATCATACAGCACCAAAAAACAACTTTTACTACCAAATAATTGTATAAAAATTATATGCACCTATACATTGTTTTAATGTTATCCTATTTAACACATTATGTGTCATTTTGTGTTGATTTTCTGTTCAAATAAATACAAGCGACAACACTGAAGATGCGTTAAAACCACATAAAATGTGTTGTTCCAATAATAACACACAGATGTGTCTAACTTACTAGACACAAAATGTGTTGTTTTAACACAACCCTTTTAAAATAAACACTGCATACACTACTACACTATCATACTTAACTTCACTTTATTACATTTCCTAAAAACTAATGTTTGATGTTTTGAAGTGTGTTGTGTGGATGCGATTGCATTCGTTGTTTTTACTGTCATTATCACGCTGTAATGTTCAGATTGCTGTAACTGAAGACCAAAGTACATATAGTATCAGTTAAGGAGTAAACATTAAATGCATTATCAATATATAAATCAATATAATGATTAATCTGATAAAAACATAACCACAACTCTTTTGTTAGGAACTAATTGTAATGTGCCTGTTCCCCATAAAAAGTTATAATATACATAATAAAAATATACATTTAAATATTAAAAAAACATATGGAAATCATAATTGTTTATAGACAGTATGCGTAAAAAATAGACAATATAAAAGCATTTGTGGTACTAAATTTAATGTATGTTGATTTAATGTAAATCATTGTAATTTTCATTGCTAAAGAGAAATTTTTGTCTTAAAAAATAATGTCCCAGTCAAACACAAAATAATGGTCTGGTCTTTCATGCAAAATTTATTTTTTATATTTTCCTTTAGATTTTGAGGTGAAATGCGACACTTTTGTCACAAGATTCTCCTACAGTAACAATAAAAAGGAATGTAAGACTACTGCAAAAAGTTAAATTCAACTTTTTTTATTGAGACCATTTTACTGAGAAATGACTGAAATATGTTTGGATGAGAGTCCACATATGCAAAATCTCTGTTAAAAAGACACTAAATGACCGGAGAGCGAGGGAACCCATGCTGTAATACTGACACTCAATTCACACAGACTTCAGGTCAGGTGCACCGCCACCACCTCAATAAAAATATCAAAATGTTTTCAGTTTTTTGTGCATGGTTTGCTTCTTTAACAATATAAAAACATGTAATACTGATTGCAAAACGTTGATTTAATTTACAAAACAAATAACTGTAATAACAATTACCATTCATAATAATAATAATAATAATAACAATAACAATAATTATATTAATAAAAATCAAACAAAAAATCAAACAAAATAAACCATTCAAAGCCGCATCATCTTCACTAACACAAACAGCGAGCGTCTTTTTCATGAAATACCATTTTGGTATAATCTCTGTTTTTTTGTCTGACATGCCCTGCACAGGTCTCAGATCAGTCTGCATATATAAATGGTCCTTTACAGTGTAAGTGGAAGCATAAGGATTATATGCTCTCTGCACGGAATGAAACAGTAGGCAGGTTGAGGCTTCTGGGAATGTGCAATTCCTAACCCAGACTGTCCTTGTTACTGTTTCAGAGTTATAAATACTCAAAATACTCCTTTTTTTAAACGAGTTTTATTGAGAGAAAGCAAAAATAAACGTCTCAACATTTAGATGAAGGAAAAAACCTTCCGGGCGACAGGAATTTGTACCCGTTCCCCGTGGGCAGTCGAATGGAGTGGGATCCGGGACTACTCCCTGTGGAAGATGTCGGAGAAGGAGCTACCCTCTTCGGGTCAATCTTGCGATGGCCGTTGGGCGGATTTCTAGAGCCGTGCTCTAGCGATTGGAGCCCAGCGGCTTGCAGTTCATGCCCGGGCGTATCCTGTGACCCTGTCACAGCGTGGCGGGGCGAGAGATTAAGCAGGCCCAAAACGTCACGTTTGGCGGTGCTCAGCTTTCCACCGCGGAGCACACGCATTGGTCCGGAGTGCTGCTGTTGGGTTGCGTTGGCCCAGAAGGTCTTGAGATTGTGAATGGCTTGGACTTTCTCATCGATAGCAGCCAGTTTAAGCCGGTCAATATCCGGTGCATCAGCTGGGCTGGAGCGTGTCGAGCCAGTAGAGGAGTAGGACAGCGCCGGGGAAGGCGCGCTGCCGGCAGGCGACTGGTGGCCAGAACTGGGCGAGATGTTGCTGGGCGACCGTGAGATGTGCCCGCTGTAGGGTGAGCTGGGGTACTTGAGTTTAAACTGGGCATGGCTGTCGGAGGTCGGCGACGGTTGACTGCCTTCTTTCAAAGATGTTTCTGAAATTGCAGGGCTGTTGTAGCCCGAGCTCACCTTTTGGAGGGAGGACGAGCGAGAGGGTGGTTTAGGACGTGTCGAGAGTGGTGACGACTGGGCTTTAATACTGGCTCTGCTGTTGGGTCGACTGAAAGCACTCGTCTCCGAGGAACGGAAAGCAGAGCCCCCCGTCGGAGTCGGGGGCCCTCCGCTGCCCGGCAGGACGTTTCCCGTACTCCTTTGCAAAGTCTCGACGGCACGCATATGGCTTTGCGTTTCTTCCAGGATCTTCTGGGCGAGCTCCTGCGGGTCTAGTGGGGCTCCAGGCGTACGTTCCTCCTGGGACTTCACAGTGCTGTCCGTCTCTGTGCTGGACTGATCGGACTCGCCCGTGTCCGAGGTGCTCACCTTTCCCACTTTCTGGAACGGAGAGTTGGGACTGGGCACCAGAGTTGTTTTCACAGGCGACGTTGGGGTGCTTACACTTCCTCTTGTGGACACCGACACCGTGTAACCCCTGCCCGTCCCGCCACGCGCTGCACCCCTGTGATTCTTGTGGTTTGCGGGCCGGGGCAGCGTGTCGCACTGGCTGCCCAGCGGCTCACTGCTGATGATACTATAACCTTCATATTCTTCATCGTCGTGACCTCCGACGGCACCGTGCGGAGACGATCGACTACGGGGCACAGCGTGTCGATGTGACGCAAACAACCCAGCTCCGCCCCGGTGCCGCTCCAGTTCTTGCTGGCGCGAGCGCTGGCTGATGAAATCGGCGTCGGGCCGGGACAGGAAGCTCATGGAGGAGGCGATAGAACTAAGGCTGTAGACGGAGATGGCATCTGAGGCCAGGCTGTCAGGACAGGGTGGGGAGAAGGGAGGGTTGGGGTAACCCATGGGCAGCTGGTGGGACACAGACTGAGCTGAGGCCAGAGACTCCAATGAGGATGAGCTGTCCAGACTCAGACGCTTCGGCAGTTCAGTTGAGTCTAAACAAAAACAAACCCAGAAATTGATGGTGATGAAATATTGATATGTTAGCCTAGCATGCTATGCTCCTCCTAATCTCATCATTAGATTTGACAGTTTAGCCTGAATTTAACAGACAGGATGAAGCGATGCTTACCAAACAAAGCCAGCAGTGACTGCAGAGCGAAGTGCATGATGCGACGGTTTGCCTGCTTGCCCGTTTTCAAAACCACCTCCTCCTGACCGACCTCACACAGGTCAAACCCTGAGGCAGAGAGAAAGACTCTGTCAGTATGGACTAAACATTTAAAGCAGGTCAATAGTGCTAAAGTTGCTCTTACCTAAAGCAGCGAGGAACTCATGACAGCCAGGGAGTCTCCAGAGCTGAACACTGATGGAAACTTGAATGGGTGCGAGAGAGAAATCCTGCTCCTTCTCTACAGACTGAAGCTGAACCAAAACCTGATGGAGCTGAAAATAACATCACACACATTATTAGGCTTAATTCATATCTGTAGAAGAGACTGTAAATGTATTATACAGCTAATAATAATTGATGTTAGTTAGCTTTATTCGTATACATTTAACTTTAAGTCAACATGAATTGAAATCAGAATTCATTTAATTCATTTGTACTCCTGCACATTTCTTGCATTATTCACCATTTTCATCCCTTGCTGTCTATCATACAGAGATCATGCTTGGCTTTATTTTGGTATTGAATTTCATTATAAATTTCCAATAATTTACTCTTATACATAACATTATTCTAGTGCTGGGCAAAAAATTTAATCGTGATTAATCGCATGATTAAAATAAAAGTGATTTTTTGCATAATATATGTGTGTGTGTGTGTGTAATTATTATGTATATTTAACCACACACATACATATATTCATTTCAGAATTTTTTATTTATATATAATTTTTTTTATTTTGTATATAATATAGAATATATAAAAATATAAATATAAATATATAATTACACACAACACACACTCATATATTATGCCAAAAATCTTAGGGTCCACTTATATCTGAAACCCGAGGTCCAACCCGAGACCCGAGGAGGTTCAAGTTTAAAAGTTTTTTAAAAGTCGGGCGTAATATTAGAGGCATCGGGTCTCATGTAATTTAAAATTATTATTTTTTTAAATGAATTGTGTTTTTACCGAGCCCCTAAGGTGACATTGGAGTAAAAAAATCAAAAGTTTAGTTTCATGCGCACACGCGAAACCTTCATGCAGATTTTTTTTTAAGTTTAGTTTCACGTGCATGCAAAACTAAACTTTATTTAATTTTTGCTCCATGTCCCCTTAGGGGCTCCGTTGCTGAACGGCCCCGAGAAGACCCAAACTATATTGCATGTGTGCATCAAGTACTTTTCCAACCCCTCCTCTGTTTGCCAAGAGCGCTTGTGACATTGTGAGGCTGGCGGTTGGTTAATTTTCGTTGGGACAGACCTGTCAATCAATTTTAAATGCACATTTTAGCGGTTACCTAAGTGTCGTCTTCACATAACAAATGAAAATGGAGCAGCGGGACAAATTGGTTGGGAGACCACCAGGGTTTCTTGCTGCCTGACTGGTGCGTGCAGGGCTTAAGACTGCACCCATGTTTGTGCAGTTTACATTCAGTCCAGTCTAATTAAAAAAAATTGCCACTGGTTCGGGTCGGACTCGTGTCTAATATTCTCGGGTTTGTTTTGGGTCAGATGCAGCTCGGGTTTGGGTTAAAAGCGATTCGGGTCATTTCGGGCCATGTACACTTTTTTGGACCCGTGAAGACCTATACTGACCTACGTATACAGCTTCTTGTTGACTTTAAGTTGACTATAGTGTGTTAGTACAGACACTTAAATGAGTTAAAACAATAAGAACTTACCATTCCCACTACATTTTTAACAGCCTTTAATGGTAAGTTAAGGAAAAGAGAGGGAAAGAGGATTTAGGATAAAATGCAAACAAACATTAGCAACAAACAGCAGCTGTGGAAAACATCCACTCAGTTAAGATCAGTTCATGACTGATCACAGATCAGATGCACAAGCGCAGGACGGTGTGTGACGCATGTGTGTTTGACACATCATTCTCACCCGGTTGATGAGTTGTTCTCCGGTTTCTGATGCGGTGATCAGTTTACACAAGGCTTGAAGTGCAGGAGGTGGCAAACCTGCAAACACATAGTAACAGTACATACATAAACATTACACATTTTTTAACAACAATAATTATTTTATAGTTTTAAAAATATACTGAGGTGTCTGATAAATTAATCACTACAGTGAAATGTTATATTTCTGTAATGTTGTGCGAGAGATGTTGTCATACCGAGCAGTGACTGTAGTGTTGTACTGCAATGTTGTAATCTGTCTCCAGGGTCTGATGTAGGGAAGAAGACGGCAGCAGGGAGTCCTGTACCAGCTGAGTCCAGTCTGAAACCCACCGCCGTCAGCAAAGCTTGCCAACCCGGTACACCTCCTACTTTATTCTCCACACTCTGTTGAGATGTGTACATTGAGTTTCTCTGACCGTTCTGAATGCGCTGCAGGGATTTCTCCACCTGGAGGAGCCGTTGAGACACAGATGACAGATAGACATTTGTTGGATATAAATGTGCTGAAAAATCTCATTATAGGTTTGCATCTGATTAAACCTTCTTAAGGGTGGCCACAAAAGAGACATTTCTTAAGACATATTACTTAATTCTACAAAATTTAAAAACTACATTTCTAAATAAAATCATCCTACACTGAAAACAACTTCTGGACATCGGATGCACATGATTAAATTAGGTTTTCTGAAAATGAAATGAACATTAATTAAAATTAATTTAATTTTAAGAAAACTTCATTCAATCATGTTGAACTGGTGTACATAATTAAATTACGTAGATTCAACAATTTTTTTAAGAAAAATCTTTTTTAGAAAACTTAATTCAATCATGTGCAACCAGAGATGTTTTCAGTGGACATCCTACAAATAAAATAAAACAAAATAAAATAATTTTTATTTAAAAAATAATAAACGGGTCCTAATCACTAATCGAAGTTTATTTCTGCGATAACAACCTGCTGCATGTACATTATCCCGCTTATTACACGGCTATTTACCTCATATGTAAGGTAAGTAGCATTAAATACTGATTTAAAATATTTTATCTGCTAATTTTTAAAGGGGCCATATCATGAAATTCTGACTTTTTTCTTGTTTAAGTGCTATAATTGGGTCCCCAGTGCTTCTATCAACCTAGAAAATGTGAAAAAGATCAACCCAGTAACTTAGTTTTCTGCAAGCATGTGAAAAAATAAGTAATTGAAATGTGTCTCCCCCTGTGATGTCAGAAGGGGATAATACCGCCCCTTATTCTGCACTCTCCAACCACGACTGTGCAATTTAGTGCAGAGATCAGTTCATTTGCATTTAAAAGGACACACCCATTTTTGCTCACGCCTACAAAGAGGCAATTTTAACATGATATAATAAATAATCTATATAGTATTTTTTATGCTCAATTTTCACATACGTACTCTGGAGACACCAAATATTTATTTTATGTCTTAAAAAAATTCTTGTGAAATGTCCTCTTTTAAGAATGCAGACCTTCCGTGAGGAAAACCCATTTACAAGATAATACAAGATGTTTAAATGTCACAATCACACTATTTGGTTTATTCATATGTAAATATAATGCTGGATCTGTTATTAAAATACATATTTAAATTTAATTTTGTGTAATATAAAACTGTACCTGTCAAAATTATTTGCAGCATCCAGTTACCGTGCGTTTTTTTAGTATGTAGTTATCCGAAAAGAATAAACCTTGGAATTTACCGACTAATCTAGCACTTTAGAGAGCTGTGTAATAAAATAAAATAAAAAATATAATATAAAAAATAATATAAAATAACCTACATAACCACCGATGCACAGTGTGTTAAAGAACACACACTAACAATGTATTATTTTTAATAAATGACCTCATGTACCCGCAGGGCAGAATAATAATATACACTCACTATATTTTCAATACTTTATACATGTCAATCTCATGAAAAACATGCTGTGAGGTTCTCACCAAGTGCAGGAGAACCCTCAGGGCGTCTCGGGCTCTGTCAGGGTACTGCAGGATCTCAGCCAGTGCCTGACCAATCAGAGACGACGGGCTGTTCAGCTTCACGTCACTGCCGATCAGCATAAAGCCTGAAGAGACATTTAACTAGTGAGCACACAAATCTGTGTTTAGTATGGAATACTAGTGTGTACTACATACTACACATCTTTCTATGCCATCTCAAACATCATCTGACCTGCCCAGTTGGAGGGATGTGAGAACTGCTTGCTGCTCTGAACGGTTTTCATGGCGTCCGCGAGCGCCGCGCTGGCTTTGGTGCCGTTGAGCAGAGCGCTGTAGAAAGCGTGGATAAACATCTTGGAGGCTGCGACGGGCACCGGCCACAGCGACACCAACACGCATTGAGCACCAGCGGCCAGGAAAGCTCTCGTCAAACCCACCGCACCGTCCGCAGTCACTTTACTTTCGGACTCCTGGTACGACCTGCAGGGTTACAGAAATAAACTTGTATTAGCATCATCGAGCGGTAATTCACTGGAATATAAAGCTATTACTCTAAATCGACTGTTAAACCACTCTGAATGTGGCTGCATGGCCTGTTAAGCAGAAGTTATGTATGAAAATACTGATGTACTGATATGAACAGAAAGCTGCTCGTGCACCATTCAGAATAGAATTGAATGATGTCTTTTACATTACAATTCAGTGTCTGAACTGAAAATGAATTTCAGTTTCAAAATGATAATGTATGCATCTATATGGCTTCACCATGTGGGTTAATTTTATAAATTCACTGTATATTTTAAAGTACAGATGCAAAACCCTCTGACAAGTGCATCTGACTAACAATTTTCATCAGGCTGTCATGTTGTCATTTCACTTTAATTGCAATGAAAAGATTATTAGTCAGTAATTGAAATGCCTTATTTTCACAAATGTCACTCAAAAGTCATTTCAATGGTATTTAACTAATTTGACTGTCTTTCACTGCAAAACCCTCTAATGGTGCGTTCACACCAGATGCGAATTAAACGTTAAGCGCAAGTGATTTACACGTTAAGTCAATGCAAAGACACGATAGACATCCTGCGGCGAGATTGCCGTGAATTGAGTGTTTCGACTGTTAGACGCGTGTAACGTGCAATTCGCGCAAATTGAAAAATTGTAACTTTGCTGAATATTCGCTACGCGTTTACCAATCAGGAGCTTGCTTTAGTAGTGACGTGATTACGATATAGCAAACTGAGGCCGAAATACGAAGCAACAATGGAGGACCAAATCATCGTCGCTGTATGTGGACACCCGGAGCTGGACGACACATCTTCATACTTTTATAGAAACTGAAATAAAAAAGATTTTGCTTGGAAGAAATTGAGTGAGGAGGTCGGACAATCAGTAAGTTGTATAAAATGCTCTTTACTCAATTTGAGCTATGTATATAAATACATATTGAGACTACAAGCTAGCTAAAGCTGGCAAATTAAGCATATTCGCTTCTGAATTTAACACGCGAAAGACGCAAAGCTCACGCGGGAATGATGCGAAGTTCACATGCGCATGACTCAAATTTTACCTGTGGATTACACAAATTTCATGTGCGCTTGAAATTCATGTCATGCAATGAAGCCAGTTAACTCAAAATGTTCAAGCGTCCAACTATGCACAAATAGTGCGATTTATCCGATTCATTCGCATCTGGTTTGAATGCACAGTTATTTAGCAAGCTTGCATGCATGCACGTGCAAAAATTACACTTTAATTTTTAACACGCGAATTTCACACGCGAATGACGCGAAGTTCACGCGCGAATGACGCGAAGTACACATGCGCATGACACAAATTTTACCTGCCAATGACACAAATTTCAAGTGCGTATTACATGAATTTCACGCGCAAATGAAGCCAGTTAACTCAAAAAGTTCAAGCGTGCAACTATGCGTTAATAGTGCGATTTATCCGATTCATTCGCGTCTGGTGTGAATGCACAGTTATTTAGCAAGCTTGCATGCATTCAAGTGCAATTTTTTTTTTTTAATTCCCATTTTTTCACACAAGACATAGTAAACAGCTGCAAAACCACTAAATATGCGGCTAGATACATTGCAAATTATAAAAGTCACTATTTAAAAGATAAAAAGAAAGAAACTGAAGCACACATTAGGGGGCGCTGTGATGCACTTGCCACATTTTGGTTGTATTCAGGTCCAAGTACTCACAAGGGAAAAGATGCAAGTTTGAATGTAATCCATGATCATTTCACAATCGCCTTCGAAATACTTTTTACTATTCTTTGACATTTCCTCTGTTGTATTACTAACCCGAGCACCACGAGTTTAGTAGGCAGTCTGAGGTCCAGTATGTCGGCGGCGGTGAGCAGAAACTCCTGCAGCGGTGGACTGTCACAGATGCTCTCTGCGTCGCTGGCGTCGTCTTGCACCCGCAGGCTCTCTGGTATGGTGTAGTTGGATTTACCTCCGCTCTCTCCACCCCCTGTTCCTCCGCTGGACGCGACCGGCACGTTTCCGCTACTGGCGTCCTGGCTTGGTGTGAGGACCAATGCTGCCAGCTTCCAGGATATGTGCGTGGCGAAGTGGGCGCATTCGGCCTGCAGGAGGGCGCTCATGACTCGCTCTTTGGTGGCGGCGGGGCCGGCCAGCGGTTGACAGCCCAGGAGATCGGCAACCATGTGGGCTTCTTCTTCTGCGGTAGGCATCGGACCCCAAAGCCAGCGGTCCATTACTGATGGTGGGAGTCGGGGGTTTCCGATGACTGCGGCCATGGAACTACCACCGTTACAGAGAACCGGACCTGTCCGTCGAGGATGAACCTGTCATGAAAAGAAAATTAAATAGACTGGATGAGCCAAGGATGTTTTAACTTTATGCTTTTGTTTTATGCACAGTGCATTCTGGGTCAAACTGATTTTAGCGGCGGTAAACGCATTTCTTACTTTAGCTGTGGTCCCCAGACTGCCAATCGATGGAACGGCGATGAGACTGAAGCGTTCGTACAGATACTCGTTTGAAGAACTGCCCTTCAACAGAGCAAACGGGATGAGATACAGTTCTCCTTCAAGAACCAAAACCAACTGTCTATGTCTTCCCACCGGACCACTGGAGTGCATCAGACCCTGAGAAACACATCAAAACCATCACATACAAAGTCTTGAGTGGTAGATAACAGAAGTACAGGAAGATAAAGGAGGTGTAACTGTAGTCGTACCCCCTCCATGGGAGCGATCAGCAGGTCATAGAGAGCTCGTAACGGAGGTTTACTGAGAGTACTGGAGCGACGGGGAAGAGATGAGCTGCCCTCTTTCACCGGAGACACCGTGTTACTGAAGAGACTCGTCATACTCTGACAACTTCTGAAAACACACAAATATACACACAAATATGAAACATCCAGCGCTGAAAATTACTTGTACAATAAAACACAAAAACTGGCTATAAAAATATATTAGATGAATATTTTTTCAATTTGTTTGGAAAAAATCTGATAATCAACCTCAGTACTGATCAAAACTACCAAATCTTCACAAAAATCCATGATTTTAACTCTTTTATTGCCAAGTTCATAAGTGGTGTCACTGATTTGGGGAAAAACACACACAAAATGACAGATTTTCAATATAAAAAGTGATTGTAAACTGGATTTGTTTAACCTTTTTCAGTTTTGGGCATGTAAAAGATTGGTAAAAACATTGGCTTTGAAGCATTTTTAGTTTTTACCACATTGACTTTCATTATAACCACATTTTTTGATTGCAGAGCTATGATACCTTTTAATCATGCATTTTTTAATGTTGGTGTTTTTTTCTTTTGCTAAGAGGTCAAATTTGTCATTTTTACTGTTAATCACCACGTGGCACTATTAACCCTTTAGTAGCCCTGTGCAAAAACAAAGCTTAATTTCTGGCTTGTACGTTGTGTTTTATTGAGTATACCTTCATAATAAAAGCATATTAGTGTGTATGTGTGTGTGTGTGTGTGTGTGTGTGTATGTGTGTGTGTGTGTGTGTGTGTGTGTGTGTGTGTGTGTGTGTGTGTGTGTGTGTGTGCGTGCGCGTAATACATTTTTATAGCGGTTGAATTTAGTGGATGTTTTCATCTACTAACAATACGAAAGAGTAGTACATTTGCCCACGGTATATCGTTGAGTTTTTGAAAAATTTCAAAGCATTTTCTTAAAATATATATAAATATACGATTTGTCACCCAAAATTATTCAATTTGATAAAACAGAGAGAAAATTGTGGCCAAATTAAGAGTAAAAAAACACTCTAGTGGATGAAAACATCTCCAACAACACATAAGGGTTAAAAGTTAAAGAAATATTCCACTTTCATTAAAAAAATCTGATTCCCAAGTCATTTAGTGAAACGATCGTAATTTCCGGCAAAAAATTAATAAATAAATAAAAAAATTGCGCTTTTAAACCCACAACTTCTTGCCCTAGCCTTGTGATGCGCCAGCGTGACCTTACATATTACGTAATCACGTCAAATGCATGACATATGCAAATCTAGCACCCCAGTGTTTACAAGTGTGGAGAAAGAGGAGCGTTCAGATGTTGTTGTATGGATTGATACTAATTCATGTCTTTGTGTCAGTATATTGCTTAAAATGGTCCACAAGTGTGCGTTTCACATATGTAACACGTGATTACGTAATACGTAAGGTTGCGCTGGTGCTTCACATGGCTAGTGCAAGACAAGAAGCGGTGGTTTAAAAGTACTTATACCACAGGTCTGTTGAATGCTGTATTCTGATTGGCTGAGAAATGTTCCGTGGGTATGCATTAATTTCTGATAACCACACACCTAACTTGTCAAATGTCTTAAAAATAGGCACCAGAGCAATGGTCGTGCGGCATTGCACCTTGGGTGTGCATTATTTTCTTATAATTCAATGGCCCGTTGTCAATTATTCCTTACATATTTAAATTTTTTGGGCGAAAATTACAACGGTTTCGCTACATAAGATCCTTATGCCTCGGTTGGGATCATTTAAAAACCCTTTGAAGCTGCGTTGAAACTGTAAACTGTTGAGGTTCACTAAAGTCCACTATATGGAAAAAAATCCTGGAATGTTTTGTTAAAAATACTTAATTTCTTCTCGACTGAACAAAGAAAAGCATCTTGGATGACATGGGGGTGAGAAAATTATCACATTTTTTACATCAAATGTATCCTCTTAATATGTTATGAACCCATTTGCCTGTAAACTGACACTAGAGGGCGCTGCCCATCTAAATGAAACACAAATGCATTGATGAAGATTTATTTAGACTTTAAATTTATGATGTTTGTCTGTTTAAGACCTGTGTGTGCATGGCCGGACTTACCATTGGGCTTGAGTGGGCTTGAGCCCAGGGGCCTCGGCCAATATGGGCCTCCGTGCCGGCTTGCGTTCGTTTGATTTGTTCAGTCGTTTTCATTTATTATTTTACAGCCTATTGGTTGGTGCGGAATTGTTTGGTGCTGCATTTAATTCGTTAATATATATATGTCAGTCATCTTGGTGCTGAATATGACGCCCTGCGTTTACTGCTTTTGAAACCCATAGATGCTAGTATAATAGCCATAGCTGCCAACTCTCACGCATTCACCGTGAGACACCCGCAATTGACCCCATTCTCACGCTCTCACGCCACACATCCATTTTCTCACGCAGGCTCGTGCCCACCATTGACATTCCCATTGAGTTTAATAAAAGTCATGAAATAATTGCCTAATATACCTAATTGTACTTACTGTAAAACGCCTAGCTATCTCTATCTGGCCTGCCTCAATCAACATACAGCGCTCGTCAAAGTCAAAATGATGCGAAGGCCAATAAAATCAAAGAAGGTGGAGTTATTGTTTACAGATGCCGGAGCGCCAGCTACAAACTACAGAGCGAGTGCGCGGCTGCGCGATGGTGAAAGAGCAACGCGCGATGGTGAAAGAGCAACGCACGATGTAAGTAGCTAAACCAGTGCTCGCAGTACTGACACTTTTATATTTAAGCGTACCTTCACTGTCTTTTGCGTCCCACCACTTCTCATGTTGCTGGTACTTTGCTGCAAAAAGTCAAAGAGCATTTCACTTTATGTGGCGCTGCGCAGGAAGTTCGGCAGCGAGGACATCAGAGTACCGCGAGAGCAATTCGAAATGTTACAAAAGGGTCCGCCTTTACCTTTGCCCTCGCGTTACTCTGATGTCATAAGCCGATCAGTCAGCGCCGCACCAGTCGAACAAACAAAGCGTCAAGGTCTGGGTGAGAAGCAGAGACCTGCCCGGATTCCACGCACGCAGATACCCTCAGAAAACAGCTATTTTAATCAACCCTCACCCGCGTGTGCATGCCTGTAATCAGTACAAGCCTGTGTGATGTTTGCTGTGACAGTTTTTAATTAAAGAGAAAAAAAGTCAAATAATATTTGACATCTAACAATAATATATACGAAATATAATTATATGGTCTTGACATGCACATTATCTGTTGCTTTAGTTTAATATAAAGTACTAATTTGGTTTATTTGATTGTGACAGTCCCTCTATCACCAACCAATCACAAATAATCACTTTTGCTTCTCTTTCTCAGTGGATAAACTGAATCAAAGCTGCTGTTATCTGCAGTTATACATTTTACAGAGACCAGTAGCCTATTCATTAGATTTTAAGAACTTTTTTGGCACTTTTATCAGAAGGAAAGCATAATAGAAGTGTATGAAATAATAATAAAGACTCTAATTTCAGTCATTTAAACTCAGTAAAAGCTTTTATTTCAATTTAATTTGTAAAATATGATTAGATTTGTATTGTAATCCATTTTTACGCAGTTTTTCCAACTATTTTATACAGAAATAGCTCAAATCCACACTATTATCAATTGGTTAAGGACTTAAAAATTATTACCACAACCCACCCCCCCCCCCCCCCCCCTCAAAAAAAAAATCTCACTCCAAGCTGAACTCAGAAGTTGGCAGCTATGAATAGCGAATACGCGAAATGAGAGTCATAAATAAGCTTTACAGATAACGAGAAAGAGCAACGCGAAAATGAAGCGCTCCGTATGAAAGATTACTAGAGTAGATCTTGTAACTCTGTTTTTTCTTGTTTGTTTGTAATCTAACGTGATACGCAGCAGGTATACGCAGTATCCACTAGTAATGGTCAAGGATTTCCGTATACCCATTTAAAAAAGCGTGAAAATACTTAACAGTGTGTGACAAACCCTTGACACTTTCATTCATAAATTGACATCTGAATCACTCACCATTCAATCACTGCTCCACTTGCTACTTTGGCGGGTTGAACCTCATATACAGTCCGCTATTTGATATTTGATACATTTAACTTCATGCGGCACTGCGCGATCCGATCATTATATGAAATCAAATTATCACGGCGCAAAAGTGATTGTAAAGCAGACGGGTGTATTCACGTGGTTCAACAACAGCCAAAAAATTACATCAGAGTACCGCGAGAGCTCACACGGAGAAGTCTGCTTTCTAATCGCTCTCGCGGTACTTCGACATCATCACCAAGCGGTCTGCGTAGCGCCAAATGAAATACAATCTGCTCGAAGTCTGCAGCTCACACGACCCTGTAACCAAACAGTTTCTGTGGAAAAGTGAACGAGTGGAGCAGGGCTACGAAACATAACAAAATCCGGAGAGTTAACTACGCACATATGATTATGTCAACATTTAAACATTTAAATCATCAGTCCAGTTTATTACTTCATCTGGAGGTGAGGATTCACTAAATTATGGCCATTTTGATGTCCTGATGGTTTTTGATATAATCCACTAGCTAGCTAGACTAACTTTCCTGTAGTTTCTCTTTCAGCATGTTTGCTAACAGAATCACAGTTTAAACTTCTGAAAAGTGTTCATTTTTATATCTACGTTCAAAGTATTAATGTATTACGTTCATATCAGACGCAAAATTAATTAATGATCATCTTCTCCACTTTGGTTTTTGGTGTCTAATATTACATGATGGTCTTGTCATAATTATTAAATTACATCCTAAAATATTTTCTTTTCACTGCACCACTTAGGCTATATGCACAAAATACACTTGTTGATTATGTTTATAACATTATATGGTGTGTAGTAAGGTGAATGTTAATCAAAACATATCATTCTCTTCTTAAGCTAAGACTAACACAATGATTTTAAATGTTGTTATGGGGTATTTTTTAATGTGCATGATTAATTTGGATTTGTGACATCCCTAAAATACATGATTTAATTTTAGACTGGGCTTATGTTCTGCTTTAGAGATATAGGGGCAGTTTCCTAGTCAGGTCTTATCCTAGTCCCAGACTAAAATGCATGTTTGATCTGTCTTAATTTAAACACATTTTGCACTGATATATCTTAACATATATCATTGCCATTGTTTTGTCTCAAGACGCACACCAGTGATGTTTTTGTAAGGTTTGTTTGTAAAAACTACTTGAATGCCCTAATATAACCTAGCAATAGGCCTAGTGCTGGATTAATCTAAACCCTGTCGGGAAACTTCCCTAAAATGTAGTTCTATGATATATTTTTTATTTTAGGTTGTTTACTGTATGTGCACTCTCAGAAGATAATTTACACAAACTGTCACTGGGGTGGTACCCTTTCAAATAGTACACCTTTGTACCTAAAGAGTGCATATAATGGGTAAAAATTTACCTATATCTGTACCTAAATGGTAAATATTAGGACCCATTTAAAGGGTACCATCCCAGTGACAGCTTTTGTACCTTTTGTTCTGATAATGTAGGGCCCAAAATTTATTCAAGCCCAGGGGCCTCCACCCTGTTAAGTCCTGCCCTGTGTGTGTGTGTCTCAGCAGGTCATGGCTAAAAACACTTAATACTAGAGAATTATGTAAGATAGCCATTTAAAGTACCTTTAAATAACCTCTTAAAGGGATAGGTTTACCCAAAAATGAAAATCCTGTCATCATTTTCACACTCTTATGTTGTTACAAACCAGTATAAATGTCTTTCTTCTGATGAACATAAAGGAAGATATGTCAAGGAATATTTGTACACAAACCGTTCAGAGGCCCCATTGATTTCCATAGCATTACTTTTTTCTAATATGGAAGTCCTCGAAATTGTATTTTACATAGTTATTATCATTATTACCTGTTATTGGACCATCATTTGGTAAATCTATTTTATTTGTACATAAAACATCACAGTTCTTAGTTTTCTGATATATTGTAGTGTTGTGTAATAGTCACATGGCATGCAAATTAAACAATAATTTTTTTTATATTATTTATTTACATTTTATGATTTTTTCCCAAACATCAAGTTTGAGAATCCCTGCCTTAGACCATATATTATATTGATTTAATAAGTTGTAGTCGGTCTACTTCACATTATGCCCAACCTCACTATTTACTATGGTAAAATCATCGTAGTGCATAGCATCTCATGGCTTATTGCTTTAATTTAACTTAGCTATAGCTAGTACTGTATACTGTATGTACAGTAATAGATCTCTATTAACCTTTTACAATAAAGATAGTTCGGATCATGTAGTGAATGTAAAAAAAACATCATGCTATAAAGAATCTGTGGAGGTGTACGACTTTACATTCTCAAGGTCGAGTTGTCATCGCTATGATAACTACAGCATATGACGGTCAACTTCCTGACATAAATCTTTATCAAACAGATAATAGAGCTTCCAGCACACAGAGACAGGTGGTTATGGGTAATCGGGGGATCTGATACGCCCCCCTCACATCCCACCAGCACTGATAATCATCACGTCAAACCAAAGGCTGCTATTACTGGATCTACTTGGAGAGAATAAGGTGGACGTTTAAAAAAATAGCCTTTAAAAAAGACGAGCAGCATTATTTACTCACTCTCATGTCATTTTAAACCTGAGACTGTTGAACACAATAATAATGTTTTGTACACTAAAACATTTTCATTCACTTCTGCAATCTTGGAATAGTGATGCTGATGAATGGAAAAGATTTTATCATTTTGACATCATTCACAGATATTTTTAGGAAATAATAATATATTGTAAATATAAGATTTAAGAAAGACCAGTTTGAACTATTATATTACTATTATATTACTATACTATTACAACTATTATAAACATATAACAGCATGAAATGACATTTGCTCATACTTTTGCTTCTTGTATGGTGATTTACTTTTTTACTATACTGTTGTAAACTACCATTTGGTTTACTATTTTGTAGAGCAGTGTTTTATCATATTTTTACTTTAACACTTCAGTTTTATATAGTAAAAACCGTTCCCTTTAATTTCCATCTTTCTTCTTTTATTTCCATTATTAAAGGTGACATAGAATGACTGAACGGGATATTTATCCTTGTTCTGTGATGTGACATGTAGACAAAATTTTTTTGTTTGGGTCTGTAATGCCTTATAAGCTTCCTAAAAACCTCTCTCAGATAGCTCTATTAGGGTGGGGGATTTTAAACAAGTGGTTTTGCACCTATTTGGCTCCCCCTACTGGCTTAACTTGCAATCTCATTACTGATTGGTTGACTTTGCTGCCACTCAAAAAATGTAGCCAATTATTTTAAAGTGGAGGAGCAGTGAGATGCCTGTGATGTCATAAGCATCAGTTTTTCAGATTGGGCCGTTTTCTGGCTAACATTTCTAAAAGAGGAATTTCTATGAGACTGAGATGTTTAGCATGTTTAGCACTTTTTGTATGTTCGTGAATGCAGGTAGACTACCATTATTCAACAAAGACAAGGCAAAAATGGTTTTTCATTCTCTGTCCCCTTTAATATCAAGATTAAACCTATTAGCATGTTGTAAGTGAGAGCTAAAACAATATTAAACCACATTCGCACAAAATTTCTGAAAAATCTTGTAAATGTTCTGGGATCGCTTCCGTAAAGAAGACCTAGTAACATTCACGGAAAGCATCCTGTGTCAAGAATGCCATAAGGGGCGTGCCGTAGTGAGGACGTGTTCGTCATCGCAACAACAATATAATGTTTAGCTCTTTGACACAAAGATTTAAACGCACATCAACTTTTACAACAAGAAATGTCCGTAGTCTGGACTGATCAGGGAGCTCGTCAATATCCACGCTAAAGCTGAGATCATTCACCAGCAGAATTTTTCAATAGGAGACGTGCGGAAAGCGGCAAAACGGGGCCGGTAACAGAAGTGAAGCCTTGCTCGTTCACACAAAATCCTATGTTTCCAAAATGCTTCCACTAGGAAAAGCTATAGCCGCGTGGCGATTTCGCCGCTTACCGTGTGAAACGGCCATAACAGAACAGTGCATCAATTATGATCTTGTCATAAACGAAAATTAATCGGCAGAGAAATCACGGATAATTGGCAAACTTCATACACTGTTGAAAAATACGTCATATTTCTTTATACGGGATCTTTACCATATGTGTGTGAATGCACAACCGCAAAATCATTGGCAGTGTGAATGAACCAAAAATCAGACGATCCCAGACAAATTTTCCGTAATCTCTGTCTGAAAAGGATTGAAGTCTTTCACAAAATCACAGATATTATTGACATCAATTGTTTTTCTGCCAATAACACACAACACTGTTCTTCTAAGAACCTCTGACTGAATGGTTCTTTAATAAACCCAAAATGGTTCTTCTATGGCATCGTGGTAAAGACCCTTTTAAGCAACTTAATTTTTAAGAGTACATACAATATTTTCAAAGTACAGTAAATACCTTTCAGTGATTCACACAATAAGTGTTTATTGGTTTGAGTAAATAATGACAGGATATTTGAGTGAGTTGTGTATTTAATTCTGTGTTTCGTGTTCCTTAGAGTAGATCAGGAGTGTGTGTGTGTGTGTGTGTGTGTGTGTGTGTGTGTGTGTGTGTGTGTGTGTGCGTTGTGTGTTTTAATGAATACAGAGATGTGTAAAGCTCTTTTAATGAGCAGTGGGTAATGATGGCCTATTTGACCCTTTCTTTACCAACTTGCATCACAACCCTAGCATCTCTCTCTCACCCTGTTCCAGTGTAAATGAATCTCTCTCTCTCTCTCTCTCTCTCTCTCTCTCTCTCTCTCTCTCCCCCAATTATAATCCCTCTGAGTTTCTCCACTGGTTAAGTTTCGGTCTATTATGAGCAGAAATTTTTTGTTAATTGTGTAATGATTTGTGGATTGATTTGGTCTTGGAGTTTTATCTCTCACTGTGATGTGGTTGCTAAGGTGTTGTCTTGTAACCTAGCAACAGGGTTAACCTGTTGCTGATATTTTTTCTTGTGGCACAAGGCAAATAATACAACACGGCGTTAAACAATCAAAACCAAATCAAATGCATTGATGAAACCTCAAGTCTGATCACTTGCGGTATAATATTAAAATCCACACATATGGAGGTGTTGAGATGTTTGATAGCTGCTGATGTCTGACCTGTTGAAAAGGTTGTTTCTGGAAACCATCCTGAGGAATCCGGTTGGGTCCGTCACTGAGTTCAGTTTATTGTTAAGCTCTTCAAACTGTTGATCCAGGAGATCTCCAGCTTCACTTTCTGTCTCACTGCTGGAGCACGCTCTGAAATACACCAGCAGAAATACAAGTCTTGAGAGTAATACATTTTACCTCATTTACTGCAAATGCTTAAAGTCCTGCAATGCACAACTTAAAAGTATTGCTTTTATCACACATACTGCTGCTGGCTGGCAACTTTTTTTTTAAAAAACGCTGGCGGGGAAAGAGTTAACTGCAGAGTATTTCAGAAATATCCTAAAAACTTTAGGGGTTACCCCACAGGTATAACACTGAAGTAAAATTTTAAGACAATTCATATAAAACTACTGTAAATTACTTTTAAGTGTTAAGTAAAAATGAAGCTCTTTAAAAAAGCAACCAACGTTACCGACGTACATGCAATGTTTTACATATTTGGCAGGTTCCCGGTGGTTTATAATTTGATTGTGTGGGTAAAAATGGGTATGGGTGGGTAGGCAAAATTTTGTTTGGGATCAGTTTGGTTGGTTTAATAAAGTTAAATTATATAAAAAACAAAACCAAAGTATGCATGTACTTCCAATGCTGTGCAATCCTGTTACGTTAGCACAAACAGACTATTATTACCAATGACAGCCTGTTCCTGGCATTTCAAGGTAAGATTTCTCTCTCACGTAACACAAAAAAACCTTCATGCTGATCCGTAAACTGTATGTTTCATGAAAAATGTGGTAGTTTATACTTAGTGTTAATACAAGATGGCAACTGCAAGGGCTTCCCATGCCCTTGTTTTCTCTTGCAATGGACTCATCTCTGCATAGAGACACGTCTGCACTGTTTCTGTCTGTACTGTATGGTGCTGCGCACATTTTGTGTTTAAAACCACACAGAAAATGTTTCTGCAGTGACTCCTTTTCAAAGCGCTCTTGCGATTGCCATCTGGTAGCGTCTCCATGCATTATTCTTCTTTTAGTGATCTCCTTAACTCTTTCCCCACCATTGACGAGTTATCTCTTTAATTAAAAGAAAACACTTCCCTGCCAATGATGCTTCCCTGATGAGTTTTTACGGTAATCTATAATTGCGCTATTATCCACTAGGTGGCACTCTTAACCAATTTATGTAAACTGAATCATCAACACAGAAAACCCAGTGTATGTTTTGATAATCGTTCTGAATTTGATCTCTAACAAAATACCTTTACAAAAATGCAATTAATCATAAAAAATATGAATTAAATGATTATTATTTTTGCTCAAAATGTTGTGTTTTTGATGAAACCTACCCAAATTTGAGAGGTGATAAAAGAACAAATGAAGATAGGATGAAACGGGGTTTTTTCCGTTTGTGTGTTTGTTTGGAATTTCCTATCAACATCTTGTTGTTAGGAATAAAAAAAAAAGGCTGGCAGGGAATGAGCTTAAATGAGTCACCTTTCCTGCCTTTCCAGAGTACAATGGTATTTGTTTTTTCGAATAAATCCTTTTTTGCTTCTCAATTTGCATGCATTTATTTTTAGTCACAAATGCGACCTGTAAAATTGAAAAAAACACACTCAAATGAGTAATTATGTAGCTATACAATATGCAATGAATACACTGCAAAAAATGATTTTCAATTAGTATTTTTGTCTTGTTTTCAGTAAAAATATTTATAATTCTTAAATTAAGATGCTTTTTTTGATGAGCAATGCGACCCGAGAAAATAAGTCTAGTTTTTAGACCAAAAATATCAAATTTAAGTGATTTTGTGCATAAAACAAGCAAAAAAATCTGCCAATGGGGTAAGCAAAAAAAAATCTTGAAAATTTTTCTTAAACACTAAATTCAAGAAAAAATTGCTTACCCCATTGGCAGAGTTTTTTGCTTGTTTTATGCACAAAATTACTTACATTTGTATAAAATCTAGATTTATTTTCTTATCATCATTTTGCTCATCAAGAAAAAACATCTTATTTTAAGAATTTTTTTATATTTTTATTGAAAACAAGACAAAAATACAAAAAAGTCAAAAGACAACCCTAAAGTCAAAAAATCGTCTAAAGGAACTGGTCTTGCATACCCCCATAAAACTGTTCATTGCACTTCTGAGTATAAATATGCAAAGTCATATTAAACGCAGAAAAAGAGCAAAGTAGCATCCATGCCCTACTGTATTACTGAAGCTGAGTCCTGAAATATTGCATTCATCATAAAGTTCATGAAAACGTGCTTCAAGTCCAGAAACTCAGTCTTAACTAACAGCTGGAAGAGGTCTTGCACAGGAAAGATAATTGCTCATATTGCCGACAGTTGCCGCTATCACAATTCCTGTTCTTTCCGTGCAGTGCACAGGGTCTTCAAAGGTGGCATATTGCACCCAACCGAGTGGAAAAGATTGCTGGCGGCCTCCCAGTCAAGCTCTAAATTATCCTTTAATGAGTGGGGATGAGAAGAGAGCTCAGTTGAGAAGCCATCGCACCTTTAGTGACTAATGGCGGACCCGGCCGCTCGCAGCCTTTCATATGTGTACAATAATGATCTTTGTTTCAAGCATTGCTTTAAATTCACACTGAGATCTTCTGATGTCTCTCTCTCTTTCTCTCTCTCTCTGCTCCTCCAAACCTGTCAGCGTCTTCACCAAATTACATGTCAGCTCAACACTGCAGCAGCAAGTCTCTCCAAGCATTTCAAAGCGCCTCCACGCGAGAGGTGAGAACCCTTCAGCTTCCACTCGGTCCATGTGGCGTTGCCTGCAGCCCTGCTGCGGTATGTGACAGTATTGGGGCGCGTGTTGAGATGCTCTCCCCGCAGGGCATGCACACGCACGCGGGGAACCGCTGCACTCGCTGCCTCTAATGCGACCGCATCCATCAGGGTATATTTAGGAGGCTGGAGACTTTCACAGCAACACGAGGACCGCTGCACGACCAACACATTTATACAGATTTTAGCTGGCAGTTTCTGTGCCATTGGTGCATTTTAGGCACCGCTACAACATCGTCGACCACGAAACATCTCTGCAACCACAAATGCCACCTTAGCTGAGCTTTGGAAAGGAACACAATACAGTCAACATCTTAATTGTTACGGTACATCATTAAACATGCGCCTGACACACCCGTGTGTACTGTTTTATTCCTCTGCACTCCGTCAAACTGTTTCTAAACGCCAAACACGTTTCTATGCGTGACCTCGAACCCTCTCTCATTCTCTCTCGTCTTAATTTAATGTTTTTCGTGTCGAAGCGTTGCAGTAAATAAGACGTCTGAAGCAGACATCCGAGCGGACTGCAGATTTGTTATGCTGTTACGTGCATTATGCTGTGGTTATGGAGATCGATCGATTCTGCTGTGACCTGTAATGGTGTGAGACCCAGAAGGACACAGCTAACATCTCACATGTCCTTCAGCAAATTACCCAACATCCATCTCAGATGATCACAGGTGAACAGCATTGTGATGCTCGAGCCTTATAAACCCTATGCATTGGAAACCTATAGTGAAATTTTTCTTGATGCATGACAGTCAACAACGAACAGGGTTCCCACACCTTAGTTAACTTCAAATTCAAGGACCTTTTAAGGACTTTCCAGGTCCAATACCGTCAAATTCAAGGACTAAATGTGGGGACACATTTCAAGTGAGAGCAAGGTTACATTGTGTTACCTTTTAAGATACATTGTAACAGTTCCCTTTTGAGGGAATTCGCGCTGCGTCACTGCGGTGACACTTTGGGGACGCCTCCAAGTGTGTCTGAATGTGTATATCAAATTCAACCAATGGTGAGGCTTAACAACAAAGACACGGTGATGCGGGAGCCAGGAAGTATATCGCTATTTGAAATATTGCCAAAGACGGCGTTACGGGGATGCAGGAAGTATAGCAAGGGAGACGCAGCGTCTCGTTCCCTTCTCAGGGAACAACAGTTACATACGTAACCCGAGACGTTTTCATGTGTCAAACACAACTATGCAAAAAAGCCTTTTGGTATGAATCAACATTCGCATACAGAAGATATAAGCATTTAAAGCGAACAGTTTAGCATGTGTGCTTAAAAAGTCTAGAAGTTTATAATATTATCCTACACTACACAGGGAATAATATGGATTTTTCCAGAAAACTTCTAGCATAAAATAGATTTAAGCACTTTCAATGACCTGTTTCTATATATGTATATGTTCAAAAACTTCCCAGGGCCTTGAATTTTTTTTCCGGCCAGATTCACAAACTTTCAAGGATTTCAAGGACCCGTGGGAACGAAGGGCAAACCAAGTTGCAAAAAAGTGCAAAACTCTTTGTTGCTGGTCTCCCATTGGGACAAGTTGCCCCATCTTGGTTTGTGCCAAGGACTCAAAGTATGGAGAGAAAACTCAAGGACTATTAAGAAGATGTGACGTGCATGATCAAATGTTTACCTGCTGTAGTACGAGTCGACTCCAAGAGCCTCGCGGGCATTAGCGATGTGCTGCTCCAGAGATGATCCACCACAGCTGCTACCCGTGGGGGCGGCACATCCACCGGCCTCCTGAAAATCTGATGCCCCGCCATCCGACGCGCCCTCGCCCAAGTACACCTCATGAAACTTCAGGATACCTGAGAGATAGAATAATAGTAGAAAATAATATAGCAACTATAGCAACACTAAATGTTTTTAGTGCAATGGCCTTATTCGAAGCAGAATGTCAACCTGAGCACATTGCATCATGGGATACACTGTATACTAACTCACTGTATATGGAAAACTGCCATAGTGTGCATGATATACAAACTGCATGCTACATGCTATTGTTTTAAGCATACAAAATATAAGAACACATGTGATATATCTGTTTGTAAATGAATCTTTGTAGCGCTGCTGTAATGATCAAATGTAAAATCCACTGAATGCTTTAAAGGTTTGGATAGCACAGAGACTTCAGAATGAAGCGAATGCTTTCTCACACTCGAGAGCTTCAGTGATTTAGACGTCCAGTGTGTGAGTTGTGTAATAATGAAGTCAGAATGATGTAAAGAAACATTTAAGAGTCAAAGATAAGGATCAATCGGATTCACATCTGATTGTTTGTTTCAGTCTGACTTTGTGTTAGAAGTGTTAATGGGAGGGTTTACGAAATATACAAATAGAAAACTATACAAATAAGTGTGTATTATTTGTGTGCTGTGTGTGTGAGTGTGTGTTCATCTGTGTGTGACTATAAGGGTCAGTATTTTATATGTGCAAATCTGGATATGTATCTGTGTGTTGTGCATGTTTTTATGGTTGTGTGTGTTTAATATGTTTGTTGTGTGAGTTTTTGTCGGTGTATATGGTTGTGTGTGTTAAATATGTGTGTTGGTGATCATGTATGTGTTTGTTGTGAGTGTTTTATGTGTGTGCGTGTGTGTGTTGTATGGCTTTATGTGTGTGTTTCAAGTGTGCATATGTGGTTGTGTGTATGTGTGTGTATGTGATTGTGTATTTTTTTGTTGTGTGCGTTTTATCTGTGGTATGGCATCTGTTCATGTGTGCGCGTATGTGGTTGTGTGTGTTGTTGAGTTTTTGTCGGTGTGTATATGGTTGTGTGTGTTTAATATGTGTGTTGGTGATCTTGTATGTTTTTGTGGTGCGTGTTCTATGTGTGTGTGTTTGTGTGTTGTGGTGTGTGGCTTTATGTGTGTGTTTCAAGTGTGCATATGCGGTTGTGTATGTGTGTTTAATATCTTTGTGTGTGTGTATGTGATTGTGTATTTTGCAGGTTTTTTATGTGTGTGTGTTGCAAGTGTGCATATGTGTGGTATGGCATGCGTTCGTGTGTGCGCGTATGTGGTTGTGTGTGTTTTTGAGTTTTTGTCTGTGTGTATATGGTTGTGTGTGTTTAATATGTGTGTGTTGGTGATCATGTATGTTTTTGTGGTGCATGTTTTATGTGTGTGTGTTGTGGTGTGTGGCTTTATTCGTGTGTTTCAAGTGTGCATGTGGTTGTGTATGTGTGTGTGTTTAATATGTGTGTGTATGTATGTGATTGTGTATTTTTTTGTTGTGTGCGTTTTATGTGTGTGTGTTGCAAGTGTGCGTATGTGTGGTACGTCATGCATGTGTGCACGTATGTGGTGCGTGTTTTTGTGTTTTTTGTCTGTGTTTGTGTATATGGTTGTGTGTGTTAAATGTGGGGTGGATTGGGCGGGCAGGTGGTTTTGTTTTGCTTTGCTAATTCAGATTTTTAGCAGCTTCACCAAACAGCAAGCAGTATGATTGAAGTGTGTGTTGTTGTGTGGGTTTTATGTCCGTGTTTGTGTGTGTGTGTGTGTGTGTGTGTTGGCAGGAGTGATACAGCAGGGGACAGAAGGTGTGCGGCACACAACAGCATGAAACACATCCATGAACTGAGCGGATGTCTGTGTTTGTGTGTGACAGTCTGCTGTATTTTTTTTTTGTTCAGATTAAATGATTGTCTCATGTGGCAAAACCCAGATTTGATCAAATAATTGTTTCATTCATGTGTGTGTTTATGCCAAATCTGTGTGTTTTGGGTCACTCTAAAAAAAAAACAATGCCTTCTGTGTCCCTCATCAACATACAGCATCTGCACATTCATCATTTATTTAATGTGATATGACTTATAATATCTCAACTATATATATACTACATGTATGATACTACTACATAGTATACAATAGTAATTATCATAGTGGTGTTCATTTTTGCATACAATTAGCATAGTAAACATTCAAATAAAAAAACAATAAAAGTCATCTTTGTGTATATAAGGGTAAAATCTTGACTTTACCAATCTATTGTAGTTCAGAAAGCAGTCAGTTTTATGTAATGATGGGATACAGAATACACAAGCATACAGTAATAATAACTCTTATTGATCTGTTGTGTATGCCGAGTGTTGGGCTGTGTTTAAACAGACAGACATCATCTCAGCAGGTCTCTCATCTCAAGTGTTCAGCTGTGTTTTTCTGACACCTTCATCACTCCATCAATTCTTTCATTTGCTCAGTCTGATGGTGATAACCGCCCAACTCTATACACACAGTATTAAACACCAATGTAGTAGACACAACCTAGTGAAGCACACGCTTAGTGGGTGTTCACACAAACAGTATGTGTGTCTGCCATCCATCTGCAGTGCCTTTTATTTGTTTGTCTATGTACATTATGAGTTAGGAGAGTAGATGAGACTAGCTGGGTTTCCATCACCCAGATTTTATGCAATTTTTTTCAGAAACACAAAATTTCGAATAAAAATCTCAAAAATGTTTTTTATGCTCGCTTGAGGTGATTATAGACTAAAAAGAGTAAATGCGAATAATGTGAGATGGAAATGCATTTGCCGAATATATTCTGACGTAGCGAACATTAAACCAACGAGACTGATCGTATAGCTGTATCAGCTAATGTTGTCTTTACCATATAAGGAGGTCAACGTCGTCGCAATGCCCTTGCTGTTAGTGCCTGCATCAAAAACTCTGCATTTCTTTTTCTGTGCACAGCATTCAGTTTGGCAATTACAAGTTGCACTGCTAGTAAATTAATAACTTGCGTAACTAAATGCAGTCCATTCCATTTTCTAAGCGTGCCTCGTTAAATTTACTGTTGGTTACCAATACCACAGTTATGTGCATAAACAACTTGATGGAAACGCACCTAATTCGCATTTCTTTGTTTTTATTTTTTTTGCGAATTTGAAAAGATTCACATCACGTTTGGATGGAAAACCCATCACTGTCTTGCAGTTCACATTTCACGTCTAAAACTGCACGGAAAACGCGACCGTCGGTTGGATTTGTCACATGACCTGTGGTGCGCTGTGGCATTCTGAAAAGTTCAAATGTTTTTAACTCAATGCGTTGCAGACGCGCCTGGAAAAACGAGCGCTTCGCACCATGCGCGCGTCGCAACCGCGTCGCTTCCAATATGAGCACACATACTGCGCGCCTACATTTCAAATAACAAACTTGAGTGCACAAAAGACGCGAAATGTGAATCGCCCCTAATGCTACGTACACACCAACAGGCGGACATCGACTGCCAGCCTTTTCAGCTGACTGCCAGCTTTTTTCAGCTGAGTGCTTTGGTTACTTTGATACATCTGCTTTGTTTATCAGTCATTGACCAATGCGCCGGTTGGTTGTTGTGATGTTTATCCAGACCCTCCTCCACTGTGATTGGACGGCCGTGTGAGAACTGACATTGATGAGCTGAGCGTTCCCCTCAAAGTGTTTTTGAACTCTCGTCGTTCAGCGGCGAGCGTGGAAAAATTGCTGAGTGCCGGCTTTTACCGCCGAAAAAAAATGCCAGCTGCTGGCTTTTTTGATAAAGTCCCGCGCTTCTATTGAAAAAAATAGAAAACATACGCCGGCCTCTGGCGTAAAAGCTTTGGTGTACACACCGCTAAAAGTTACAAATACTTATAAACATAGATAACCGATAATAAAGCAGGGGGCGGGGCAAGTGTCTTATTAGAAACTGTTAAACTGAGCAGAAAACTGAATATCCTGAATTATACAAGAAACAAACACAAAATCGTATTCCTAAATATTTTTTCTTACCGGAGCCCGGTGCCAGCAGCCAGCTGTACAGGTAACCCGCAGCCAGAGAGAAGTAAAGAACCAGGGAGCGCTGCCCGTTCACAGTGTCCAGAATGTGTTCGACGGTCACGGGGGTGTAGGGGTCCGAATCCTGTTGACCCGTCTGTCTTTCCACAAGTAGGTCGGCAAAGGCCCGAGTGCGTCCACGCTCCGCCACCGCAAGAGCTTCATCATGGTGACCTGTGTGAAAGTAAAGAGGCTTCAGAAACACATAAACATAGCGTGATCTTAAACATCAATCTCATAACCCCTACTCCTTACCAACAGATCTTTGAATACTTTATGTATTTGGATAGATATGTGAATTATGTAAACCTCTCGTGTTCCACTAACACTCAATATATCATGTCTGTATGCTTATTTATTTGGAAAGTATTTACCACAAACTAAATCCCTTCAAGATGACACAAAACCCTCCAATGGATTTATGTTGTGATACATTTTTATTTACACACATTTGTACCTAAAGGGCCCATATAAGTACCTCCAAGGCTTTACTTGAATTGTACAAAGGTTATGGGTTTGAACCTAGGGAACACAAGTTGACAAAAATGTATACTTTGTAATGCACTCCAAGTGGCTTTGGAAAAAAGCGTTTGCCAAATGCATAAATAAATAGGATCTTTTAAAAGCATACTGCCCCCAGTGAAACCCTTTGTACCATTTGTTCAGAGTAATGTAGCGTAATTTAATAATGTAAGCATGGAGAGGCATATTTATACCGAGGCTGACAAGGACCCGCTGGAGAGCCTGGTACGAGGAGGTCTGCAGGTCAAAGAGGGAGAGCTTGTAATCGGTGCTGTGCTGGGCTTCATGACGGATGGTCTCGAACAGAGCGGAGGCGCGGTACAGCTGCAAGGCAAAGAGATTTTGTGTTACTCGCACACGTGTTTATAATCACGCGCTGACATCAACAGCGTCAGACTGCCATGTGTGTTATCACGCGACATGACGACTAATGAGAGCTGAATGTTTATCTGCAGTACTTGCATATAAACAGAGGAGGGCAGCAGATGTCTACATTTTAATATCGTGATGTGTATCAAGCACTACGGCTCAACAGTGGAAGTGAGATTTCCTATTATTTCACTTAAAACACACCTGTCTCTGTGAGCCCTACATGCTCAGGTTTGTTGAGCATGCATGTAAGTCTATTTTAAAATTAGCAAACATTTATGCAACTGTTTTTACAGTATGCACATTTTAAGTATGCATACTGGACTGTTACTAAATAACAAACCTTTTTTATTTCAAGGATGATAGTTGGACACACATGCAATGCAATGAGATCATGTATATAGAAAAGTGTACTTTTAAATGTTTATTGTTTCATACTACATACTTATTTTAAAAAAGGCAGTATACGGTATATTCACTCATCTAAAGGATTATTAGGAACACCATACTAATACTGTGTTTGACCCTTCAGAACTGCCTTAATTTTACATGGCATTGATTCAACAAGGTGCTGAAAGCATTCTTTAGAAATGTTGGCCATATTGATAGGATAGCATCTTGCAGTTGATGGAGATTTATGGGATGCACATCCAGGGCACAAAGCTCCCCTTCCACCACATCCCAAAGATGCTCTATTGGGTTGAGATCTGGTGACTGTGGGGGCCATTTTAGTACAGTGAACTCATTGTCATGTTCAAGAAACCAATCCTGCTGGAAGTAACCATCGGAGGATGGTGGTCATAAAGGGATGGACATGGTCAGAAACAATGCTCAGGTAGGCCGTGGCATTTAAATGATTCCCAATTGGCACTAAAGGGCCTAATGTGTGCCAAGAAAACATCCCCCACACCATTACACCATTGCATTAATGACAAATTGAACAGATGTTCCTAATAATCCTTTAGGTGAGTGTATAGCACATTATACCACAGAGCTGTTGAATGCTGTATTCTGATTGGTTCAGAAATGTTCCATGGGTATGCATTATTTTTCGATAACCGCACACCTAACTTGTCAAATGTCTTAAAAATAGGCACCAGAGCAATGTTTGTGGTAACCGTGGTATAAGAGGAATAATTGACGATTATTCCATTGAATTATTTGAAAATAACGCACGCTTCATGTCGTGAGGCATTACCACCTTGGGTGTGCATTATTTTCTTATAATTCAATGGCATGTCGTCAATTATTCCTTACTTATTTTCATTTTGATGATGGTAACACAACTATGCATCTTCATCTAACTTTGTTTTCCCATTCAGACGACAGAAAGGATAAAGCACTCATCTATCACACATGATTTAGGCGTGTAGTAATGAACATGCTAATACGTTTCAGAAAGAACACAAAGCCGCAGTCATGCTTGAGCCTAAAACTGTATGATGTCTGAGGCGGAGAGACTGTGTGTCGTGTCATTAAGCGCAGCCGGTCTGGTTCTTGTTAAGCGATGGGAATCGAAAGTGTTTTTGGGGGGAGTTTGTGTGTGGTATGACTGACGTGGTATTTCTGACTAATAATAACCTTTATTTCAGCACGACAGTGTCGGTATACATCTGTCTGAGATGTCAGAGATATCTGCATGTGTGTCATGTGATGCACTTCCCCTTTAAGAAGGCTAAACTCGCTTTTAAGTCCACTATAGGGCACTATCTAGTGTTTGGAACGTACACAAATATGAAAAAGGGTATGTATTACTGACAACAGACGTTAGAGAGTGTTTATATATTTTTATGCTGTGTGTCTTTTCTGTGTGTATATGATGTGTGTGTGTATCGGTCCAGTGGTATGCAGTGTTTCTCAAGGGTTCGGCTGCAGAGCTCTTCATCAGCATACAGCAAGGCCAGCCTGCAATCAATTAACAGCGGAATGCATTACGCACACACGCACACACACGCACACACAAACACACACACGCGCGCGCACACACACACACACACACACACACACACACCTTCTGCGTGTAAATGCGTAGTGTGTAAATGCATCAGAACCGTCTACACATCACACAATCTGAGAGAGGAAGAATAGTAGCCATAAACGGCTACTATTACTACACAACGCGCGCGCGCACACACACACGCACGCACACACACACACACGCACGCACGCACACACACACACACACACACACACACACACACACACACACACACACACACACACACACACACACACACACACACACACACAGTGTGCTATCAGCTGACTTTGGAGAATCAAACTCCACTCAAGTATGCAAAAATGATGTGACTGCTTGGTTAATGCATTTCAAGTATGCAATGCCATATTCAATACTCCTTAATGCATGATCAAGTAGTGTTATGTTTGATCATTAAGTGTACTTGTTTTTTTTATTAGCGCCTGCTAGGTTTATTTTTTGTTTTGTCTGAACAGTATTGTCTGTATTATGTGTATAAGTTCTGCAGTATTTCATCATGGTCAGTATTTCATTACATCCATATCCTAACTTAAATCTTAGCTAAAACCAACCTTCAGTCAGAGGTCAACAGGAGCCTGAACAGATATAAACAGCTGATCTATTGCTCAGTGTGTAGAGTGTTGGGTTGGCAGTGCAAAAGGTTGTGAGTTTGATTCCCAGAGAACACAATGAAGGATCTGACTGGGCGTTCACAACAGACGCGGTAGAGGCGGCAAGTGCGGGTGATTTACATGTTAAGTCAATGCAAAGACGCGATTAGGCATCCTGCGGTGAGGTAGGCGTGGCGCAAATGGTGCGGTAAGCACGGAAGGTGTGGCGCGGATGCCGTATTCCATGCCAATTGAGCGTTGCCGCAGGAAACACGCGAGCTGAAAAATCTGAACTTCGGCGGATTTCCGTGCCGCGTTAACCAATCAGGACCTTGCTGTAGTAGTGACGTGATTACAGGAAGCGAGCAGAGTCTCAGCAGAGTCGCAGAAGCCCCTTCAATGATGCAAATTTCTTGGTGAATGTCTCGAATTACTAGAATTTTAGCGAAAGCCGTGCGAATGAATCGAGTAAACACAAAATTTTCAAGCGTCCAACTACTTGCGCTTTTGCAGCCTCTACCGCAGCTGGTGTGAACGCACAATTAGGATTTAGGTTTCTTAACTCTTTCCCTGCCATAGACAAGTTATCTTGTCAATTAAGAGAAAACATTTCCCTGCCAATGGCGCTTTCCTGATGAGTTTTTACTGTAATCTGAAATTCCACAATTATCCACTAGATGGCGCTCTTACACAATATATAAAAAACTTTAGCAAAAACTCATTTATTTAAATGTAAACTCTGTGTATGTTTTGATAATCGTTCTAAATCTGATCTCTAACAAAATTTCTTCACAAAAATTCAATTATTTCAGCTTTTTGCTTAAAATTTGGTATTTTTGAAGGAACCTATCCAAATTTAAGAGGTTATAAAAAGAGAACAAATGAATATTTTTTTCACATTTTGTTTGTTTGTTTGAACACATAGGGTGTGTTCTTTCATTTGACATATTTGTATGTTTATATATTTATAGAAGAAAATTTTTCCTGGAAGACATTTTGTGTATTGATATATTTAGTTTATTAGTTATATATTCATTCTGTCTATTGTTTTATATAGACCAAGGGCTCAGTCCACTGTTCACCCTTTCCTTACGAAACACATAGTGTAGCTACATAAGCCACCACAGGACAGACACGTCATCGTCTGAGACAATGTAATGCTGAACAGGGGTATTGTAAAAAACACAATGACAACTTTCATGTAAGGAGACCTGCGATGTATGTAGATAAAAATGTTGCATTCGAAGGTAATAAAAACAATACAGTTTATTATGTAAGGTCTTTATACACCACTGATAATATAGTTATGTAGATTATATTGCATTTCTGTCAAGAGATCCTTATAAACGTTACACACTGCACCTTTAACTTTGAACGAGATATTGTAAACTGGATCTAAAGTTGGATCTGCGTCTCTAGCAATTTTTCTGGACGTAGCCATAATTGGATCAATCAATATATACTAATAAAAATGTATACCTTGAACGCTAGTACCTTTTTAGGAAAAAGCATTTGTTAAATGTATAAATACAAATTCTACTTTAGTGTAGTACACTTAAATATGATGTCAATTTGAATCACTATTGGTTATACACACAATGATTTGAACAAATTGAGTATTAATCTTCAAAGCATACTGTAACTTATCCAGCACTGTTTGACATGAATGATGATGAAGTCATATTACTCATCTTATGATTTTCATCTGCATCCTACATACCTGAGCCTTATCTAGATATCAGATTACCAGCCCATGACTTGGGTCACCTCGCACCCACACAGTTATCACACAAAACACCCATTGAACTGCTTAGTAGCGCCTTGGTGACCATTTAGAGCATCCTAGCAACAGCATAGCAACGGTTTCCTTGCGAGACGTGAATATCTCGTGAATATCTCACATCTGATCATGTTCTGTGTTTGATTGACAGCTCCACGCACACGCAGACGTACAGTCTTGAGATTGAACCGTCTCTCTCATTGTGTCTGTACTGAAGGACGTCTCTCCCCAATGGAGCAGCTGCCTAATTGAGGAGAATGACTGTATGATGATATAAAGCCATTATCCTATAATCTCCTCTCCTCCCTGTAGACGTTCAGCACATATGTGATCATGAGGACTTATATCTGTCTGTGAGCTAACATCTCCACAGAGAAGAGCAGATCATCACCACAGCCGAGATGAAAGCTCTGTTATTTAAAGAGGAAGAACAATCGAAAGTCTTCTTCCCCTGACAGAGATGATGAAATGTGACCCGAGGAGAGACCTACAATCACAATCACCGTCTGACTAAAGATAAAGGAAAAAATACAAAATTGTGGTCTATTGTTACGGTTTCGCAAGCCCAGTCGATCTCATCCTAAATACAACTTTGTATGTCTGATTCAATAATAAACTGTGTCAGAAACGAATATCGCTAGCTTTATAAAGATATATTTTATTCTCATGTATATTTTCTTTAAAAACACTTTATATCAGTTAAAAAATGTCTAACCATATTTAATATAAAATAAGTACAGGGGCATTTTTACACAAAATAACTGAGGCATTTTCAAACCTTCAGTAGCCACAAGCAATAGTCGTCATTTCACCGTCTATGGCATAGGTCTTTAACTACTCTCCTTCGATGGACAGATTTTAAAATTGTAAATATGATACAGGCCCAACTTTTACCCATACTTTTACCCCTTTGATATATTTTGTACTTTTACCTATCATATATGTATATATAAATATATCGCAAAAGTTTATTTTATTTCATGCATCCAAAGCTCAAATTGGATCCGATAATTACCCACCCGCAAATGTTTGGCAACCCACGCAGCCCCTTTCCGACTCTCCTTCCGGTTTATCGGCCATCATTTGTCATGTACAGTGGTACATAACAAGGTAAAAGGCTGATTTTAAATCAGACAAAGATAACCGGCAGGCCAGGTTAACTATAGACCCAATATAATCCGGCTATGAGTAACCCACTTCCAGTCAAAATAAACTTGCCTTTGGTCACATGTTGTTTTTGCCAAACTAACTTGTGAGATGTCTGATAATTCATCATGTTAGCAAAGTCAACAAGCTGTTTGCTTTCATTAATTAATTCATTTTATTTTTTGGGCTACGGTAAGATGTCTATTAAATTTTCACTAAAAGCCCAAATTTTGCCTCGTTTTAGCCAAGACATCTGTGCTGTGTTTGGATGGCTATTAGACATCTTGTAAATGCAAAATTGCATGCTGGGTAATTTCAAACGCTGTGAGCAGAATTTCAATGTTTATGATTGTTTAAAACTGTGGCTATCTGGCAAACATTGCTCTGTTTGATCAATGCCAAATCTATATCAACTCACGGGCACAGGTTGAGTCTTGGACACCTGTTTGTCCAAACAATGGCAAACGTGCAAAGAAAAACAATCAATTCGCGAGCTAGTGGTGCAGAAATAAAGCATTGTAATATTTATTCAAAACTCAAATGATCCATGAGTCAAATGAACCAAAATGAATTAACGCTAGCAAACTGAACAGTCTTTCTCAAATAGAGTCGGGCTGTGAAGTGTTTGCAGACGATTGGCTCACGATTGGACTGACAGACCTGAATCAATTAGGCTGTAAATGCAGAGGCCGTGTGTTTGTGCACTTCGACTCCCTGCGCATCGAATTCAGCCTCTTTGTTTGTCTCACAAAATGATGAAGTCACAAAGTGAAGGGCCTGCTGGAGGAGACAAGTCTGCAAACATTCACAACACACACATGTACACGCTGTCCACCTGCAGGCACATCATTAGATGAGGCAGAAACACTGAAGCTCTGTCAACAGAAGCATTCATGAGCATCGTGTGCATCTGTGCGGTGAGTCAACTAAATTGACATTGTGTGTGTGTGTGTGTGTACGCGTGTCCGGTATGGGCCGGATGGTACCTGATGTTGAGACTCTTCCAGGTTGCCGCTGGCCCACAGCGAGAGTCCCAGACGATGACGGATTTTGGCCTCATCCTCGCGGCGGCCCAGCTGCTCGGCCAGACGCAGACCTGAGAGACGGCACAAACAGAGACAGATTCTCACATTAATGCTTTTGCAGTGTTTATACCGGCGTGCTTGTCAACCTGTTTAAAGCGTTTTAATGGCCTACTCATAATTTCATTCATATTTGGAGAGCTCTGTATATTTTTCATTCACTGCTTTCAGTTTTTCTTGATGATGAAACTTTGCTGTCATGACACGCTGATGTTTATCTCATTACAGAAAAGCCTCTGAAATGATTTCTTTCACTCATCACAGACTTTAATTACAGATTCAATCCCACTTTAAGTCCTCTGTCTCAGTGCAGTTCTTTATTCGAAACACATATAACCCATGAAAAACACAACAACTTACAGTATAACACCACCTATGATTATGCTACACAATCTAGGACAGTAGCATTTAGATGTTTTATACAAATTGGATTATAGTATAATACAAGTAAAATAGTCTATATACTTATACAGTATGCACTGCATACTAAGCTGTATCATGTGTGACAAATAAACAAACTGAATTGAAATCAGTCCTGCAGTATTTCATTTCAACCATAGTTCAACTTAAATCTAACTTAAAATTAGAGATGCACCGATATATCGGCCAATAATCGGTATCAAGGCGATAAAAGCAATTTTCCACATAGTTTAAAAACAGCCGATATATCCTGTCAATCAAAAGAGAACGGGAAAATGTAAAAGAAACATCTCTACACTGAAAAAAATTATTTTCAAGAAAAAACATTATCAAATATCTAAAAATTCTTAAATTAAGATGCTTTTTCTTGATGAACAAAACAACCCAAGAAAATAAGTCTAGTTTTTTGACCAAAAATATCAAATTTAAGTGATTTTGTTCCTAAAACAAGCAAAAAATGTCAATGGGGTCGCACTGGCACATCACAGAACCGGATATAGATGAGAAGTTGTTGTTTAAAAGTGCATATTTTTAATTTTTCTTGTCAAAAATGACAATCATTTCGCTAGATAAGACCCTTATGCCTCGTTTGGGATCATTAAGAGTCCTTTGAAACTGCAATTTTAAACTGCATTAAAACTTTTAAGTGTTGGGGTCCATTAAAGTCCATTAAAATGAGAAAAATCCTGGAATGTTTTTCTCAAAAAACATAATTTCTTCTCGACTGAACAAAGAAAGACATCAACATTTTGGATGACATGGTGGTGAGTAAATTATCTGGATTTTTTTTTTTTTTAGAAAATGGACTAATCCTTTAATAAATGTCTTTGTTATCGCATCCAATACTTTAATGTTACTCCGGTAAACAGAAAGCACATCTGGCTTCCTCCAGCGACAGCAAAACCTCCCAAATCAAAAATGCCAAGTAAAACTGAATATTACTGGTAATAAATATCATCATGGATTACTTTTCTTGCTCTTTTGCTTTGGTGACAAGCTGCTCTAAAAAATTTTGTGCACCAGCGCTGCGCAGAGGAAAGCCCTTATATGGAGCTGGATTGGGCGTGGTTTATGCAAATGACCAACCTTGTGCACGTGGCCGCTCATGTAGAAAACTCCAAATTCGCTAACGTAAAAACAAGTATAAGAACAAATTCATGTGCGTACACACGTGTTGCGAATTAGACGTAAAGTTTTCGTGAGAAGATCAAGTTTGCGTATAAATACGAAAAACGTACGCAATTATTAGTGAATAATGTGCAGTAAATCGTCTGGACGGGCCGGTGTCTGGATAGTTTTAATGCAGAACACAGACCAAAGAGCAGCTCATCTGAACTCATATGAAGCTCTCAGATAATTGGCTGTCAGGTGAAGGGATGCTGGGAGTTTCGGTGCAGAGGCCGTGACACACAATCTGAATCTATCTGCTCATCTCTAACTGTCCTGCACTGATATTATAGAGAGATAGAGATAGATAGAGAGAGAGAGAGAGAGAGAGAGAGAGAGAGAGATAGAGAGAGAGAGAGAGAGAGAGAGAGAGAGAGAGAGAGAGATGGAAAAGTCTCCAGCAGTGAATGAAGAGCGTTAAGCGTTCAGGTCGCTTTACTCCTGACTTCAGCTGACAGCCATTGAAAGTTTCAGAAAGAAAAGTTTTAATTGTAATTCAACCAGAAACCCTTTGACAAAACAGGTTTGTCATTTATTTCATGCACAGGATTATTATAACAACATACGCTCAATAGATAACATATTCCTGTTCAGCATGGAGGCCAACAAATTTAGTTGAATTTAAATCTTCTCAGTGGAAAAAACACCAGATGGCTTTCTGAACAAGTAAACATACAAGAGTTTAAACATGTTGGTTTAACATCACTTCCTGACATCTTTAGTTGTTTAACTGTAAAATAAAGATGTGCCGGTGATAATTAGCTGATTTCTACAGCAAGCATCCATCACAATATATTACTACAACTCAATGTCATAAATCTAAAATATAATAATTAAACATATATCCCCAAACATAATGACATGTGTGACTTACCTTCCTGCAGATACATGACCGACTGCGAGTAGTTTTGTAACGCGTGGTGTGTCCGGCCCAAACTGCTATACGCCAACGTCTTGGCCACCAGATCATTGGTCTGTGCCGCGATGCTCAGGTGTTGCTCTTGGTACACCACAGCCCGCTCGAAATTACCCAGCGACTCGTAGGTGACACCCAGGTTCCCGTACGCCCGGCCCTGGCAGCTGCCGTTCCCCGTCTCCTCCGCAATCTGGAGGTCCAGCTGGTGAAACTGAAGGGCTGTGTCGTGCTCACCCATCAGCTGGTACACGGTGCCCAGACCGCAGCTGGCGTCACCTTCCAGCAATCGATCCTGGGTGTCGCGTGCGATGCCGAGCTGCCGTTCCAGACAAGAAATGGCCTGCTCGTAGTTTCCCAGTTGGCTGTGCAGGCTGCCCAGTTCTCCGTAGGCCTGGGCTTTTCCTCCGCATTCACCGAGCTCGTGTGCAACCACCAAACGTTTCTCGAAGCACACCAGAGACTGCTGCAGGTTTCCCATTGCCCTGACAGACACAGACACATTTTATATATATACGGTACAAAGACACACATTTAAAAATACAGATTGTTATGGCCCTGTTTATGTAGCTCAATTGAAAAAGCAATGGAAAGGCAATGCTAAGGGAACACAAATGTAAAGCTTAAAAGCACTGCAAGTCACTTTGGATAAAAGCATCTGCCAAATGCATCAATGTAAAATCTGAACAAATCAAAAAAACAAACAAAACAACAGTGACTACAATCTACATAACTGTGACTACACATCAGTTGACAGCCTACAGTCTAAAACATCACAATGACGAATATTAATAAATGAAATGATTAATTCAATATTTGCTGTTACTTAATAATCCCAGTTAATCACTTAAGGGTGTGCATTAGTGATGTTGTCATTGTTAAGCGTTCTTAAGCACAGCGTGAAGTTTATTGGTCTTACAGCGAAATGAAAACAGACACCAACATCCAATAAATAACAACATCATTTCAAGCTAAAATATGCATGATTGTATTTTGCGTTAATAGATAGGCACGTTAATTAAATTTTTCAAATAATGTCAGTCACCATATGCATTATTTGGTGCATTATTACAAGCATTCTCGCGCAAAGTGAAACCCACAAACCCTCTCATGCGCGGAAAAGGACGCAATGTGCATACTAATGTGAAACTATGATGATAATAACTATAACCATCGCCAACTATCGTCATGAAAGCCTGCTATTGGCGATATGTCTGACGATCGTCAATACACGATACTCTTGTTTATCGGCACAACCCTATTTATGTTTAAGCAATATGAACTTTGCAACGTGGATCATCTGATTAGATCTTAAAGGTGCCAAAGAATGCATTGTAATAATCTGTTAAATTATTATCTGATATCTACATAGAAGTTTGTGGCTTTATTAAATGCATAAAAACGATCCAGAGTCAGCCCTAGGATTTGCCTTTAGCATGAAATGGTCTATTATTATCTTTTATTACACGGCTCTCTGGAATGCTTGATTCTGATTGGTCAGTTGAGACATTTGCAGGTTCGTTCTTTTCAAATAATAACCGCTCCAAAGTAATAACACATAGCCGGTAATACTTGTACGATTTAAATCGCTCCGCGCCAATAAAGATTACTGTTTGGCGCCATCTTTTGACAAACACTGGACAACCACAAAATTTTGACATTAATTTTAACATGTACGGAAAAAACAAAACATTTAAACAGTGGATAGAAGAACGAACAACGACAAGACACATAGAGCTTACTGAGACTGAACTTGACAAAATAGAGCATGACAGCTACGAAGGCAACACACAAAAAAATACAGAATGGGCATTAAAACTTCTCAAAGACTGGCTAAAAGAAAAAAAATGGAGACAGACAAGTATGAAGCAGAGGATCTTAATAAGGTATTACGATCATTTTATGCATCTGTGCAAAGTTTCGCGGAAGGATAAAAATGTTTATTTAAAACAAATATGCCAATAAAATGTTTCAAATTCATATTCATCATGTCCAGTTTTTTTTCTTATGTGGCAAGTAGCCGTGTAATAAGCGGGATAATGTAGAGGAAGCCGGTAGTTAACGCGAATTATTTCCCGATAACTACCGGCTACCTCTACAATATCCCTTACATATGGAAGGGTCATGAATATTAACGTTGAGCTCTGCTGTGATTGGCTGTTTCTCAGAGCAGCTCCTTCAGTAGCTCTGTGTGTGTGTAAACAGATCTTATGTTTGAGTCTGTATCAGATTTTGAGGAATAATCAACTGTTTTGAGATAGACCTGCAAAACGTAACTGTAACGTCAATAGAAGAAGTTCAGTCTAAACGTTAGCATATAGCATTAACTAGCATATAACGCTAACTCAGCAGTCACAACTTTATTTTTAGCATTGTACACTTTGTACTTAATTTAATGTGGGTTGCGTACATCTGGACTGTAACATCACAGTTGGTGTTATGTTGAGATATCCAGCATGAGGTTTACATAAGAAGTATGTTTGAAACTCACGATATGTTATTACCATGTACACAACTCTTATTATTTATCTATGCCTACAGTTTTATGACACCTTTAATATCAAGCTCATTACATGAAACAGAATCTTGAAATGCATAAATGTTGGTCTAGTTTATTGGATGTAAAATACTGTATGTGAGGCGATCACATGAGACTCTGTGCTTTCGATCAATACGGCCTATTTGAGAAACACGCAGGTGGATGTAACTTAACGTAACTTCATTTAAAAGAGAAATGTAGCTCTCATATCCTCCAGGATAAGACTGCGAATCTACCGTCAGTCTCTCTGTGGAATAACCCGAGCGGCTTTAATTCATACGAGCCAAGGACTCTCTCACTACTTAGGTAGCATAAAAGCAATGCATCATTACCCCTTGTTGTACTGTCACTTGAAATTACAGCAACATCAGTCTTACTGAAAGGCCCTGCCTCATTTCAATATAAATGAAACAAATAGGTTTTAACGCAGGGCTTTAATGAGCTTCTCGTCGAATTCTTCTTTGGTATCGGAGTCAAGCGTCATTCCACTGAGGAGAGAGCAAGTGCATTGTCACGTACTGACAGTGTAATTTACCTTCCCGTTGTACTGCGGTAAGAAAAAGGGGGTGTTGGGTGGATGTGTTTGGCTCATTTTGGGCCCGGTGTGAGTTCTCTCCACACGAGCAGCTGAATCCAGGTTTGACAGAGCCCTGCAGCAAACCATTCATCATATTTTGATGCCCGTGTGTGCTTGTGGAGGAGTGGGGTGAGCAGAATCCATACGCGTTTCTATGACGGGAGTCAAAGTGCTTCTAGGCCTGATTGGATATTAATAAAAACGGATGTATGACGGATCACACTGAGACCACAGGCGTGTGCTGAACAACGCTTTAGTCTGTCATAAACCATTTAACTATGAAACTGACTAGGTTCAACAAGAAGAAAATGTTAGATCTGTTAATTGTCCACATTTTCACTCATCAAAATCATGAAATAACACAAATGTAACTTACAAAAAATGTTGTGACTACAGACAAACTTTAAATGTATGTGTTGCCTTCTTGAGCATTATGCTGCGTTCACACCAGACACGGTAGAGGTCTCGCAGCGCGAATGAGGCTTTGCCGTGGCAAACGCATGTGTTAACCAATCAGGAGCTTGCTCTAGTAGTGACGTGATTACAGGAAGCGAGTGGAGTCACAGAAGCCCCTCCCATGACGTGAATTTCCACGTGAATGTCTTGATGACTAGAAATTCACGCGCGGCTTTGAGGCGCGAATGAAGCGAGTAAACGCAAACGGTTCAAGCGGCAAACTAGGCGCGGTAGACGCGATTTTGATGCCTCAAACGTGGCTGGTGTGAACCCACGGTCAGTGAATGTTTGTATCTTTTGTTATAAGTGTGTATGAGTGTTAATTGTCCTGAAAAGTGTGAAAAAATGAATCTCAACAACATTGTGACACTGGACCACAAAACCACTCTTAAGTCGCAGGGGTATATTTGTGGCAATAGCAAACAATACAATGGGTCTCATTCACTAATAATTACGTAAGTTTTTCGTATTTATACGCACACTTGAACTTTGCCTAATTCAAAACATGTGCATAAGCACATGAATTTGTTTTTATACTCGTTCTTATGTTAAGTCATTTTGAAGTTTTCTAGATGAGCGGTAGCGTGCACGACGTTGGCAATTTGCATAAAACACGCCCAATATAACTCCATATAAGGGCTTTCCGCAGCGCAGGTCCACAGAAAATTTTAGAGCAGTTTGTCACCGAAGCAAAAGAGCTGGAAAAGAAATTCATGATCATATTTATTATCGGTAATATTCTGTTTTACTTTGCATTTTTGATTTAAGAGGTTTTGCTGTCACTGGAGGAAGTCAGTGCTGTGTGTCCACTGGAGTAACATTAAAGTATTGGATGCGATAAGACGAGCATCTGTATCTAAAATAAAACAGACAGGGGATCAAGTAATTGATGTTTAGACTTCTCATGACATTTACATGACATTTACATCAGACATTAAACAGATGATTTAAATATATAGATTTAAAAAGTGAGGAAGGAACGTTTGAAGATTTGGCATCTTCTTAATATGTGTTGAGAAAATAAGTAGGCTATAATAATAATGTATAATATCCTCTATATAATAATAAAATAGATAATGTATATAATAATATATAATATTACAATATAAGTCAACATTATTATATACATTATAATTATAGCATAGTATTTTATTATAGCGTATGTTTTTATTTATATTTTTTGTCTTTTTTATGCCAAAAATCATTAGAATATTAAGTAAAGATCATGTTTCATAAAGGTATTTTGTCAATTTCTTACCGTAAACAAAAAAAAATGTATTCATCAGTAGTAATTTGGTTTGCTATGGACTTCATTTGGACAACGTTAAAGACGATTTTCTCAATATTTTAATTTTTTCCAGATTTTTAAATAGTTGTATCTCAACCAAATATTATCCTATCCTAACAAGCTTGTTTCTTCAGCTTTCTGATGATGCATAAATCTCAATTTCAAATAATTGACCCTAATTACTGGTTTTGTGGTCCAGGGTCACATTTAGTCAATGTTGGAAATGGGTCAAACATACAGAAGACGCTGGAAAATTTTGGGGAAGTTTACTGGCTGAGATCAAACAAGACACTCATAAACAACAGTCACAAAACATTAAAACAGTCGCTGATCAAGTATGTAAACTTTTAAACTGAACTATTTGAGTATAATATGCAATCATTATTCTGTGTTGTGACTTATATGTAAGCATGTGTTATGTAAAATAGTTTGTTCAGAGCAGTACTAACTTAAACTAAGTTTTTTGGCTAAATACTAACATTAAGCAGATTTTGCGAGGGGTATTTGATCACATTCATTGTGCTCAATCTTTCTCTAGAGTTTGCAGACATGTAGTTTTGTTATTTGATCTCACAGTTTCACACTGAGATGTTTTCTAAACAGTACTGAAGGAATTCTCGTCTATTCTGGACTAGATTCTTCATTTCCTTTCTTCTTTTCATTTTCCCCAGGTAATCTATTTCAGATACCAGCTTTTGCGCCCTTATAAAGCTTGAGAAAAACCTAAACAACACTGTGGAAAATCTCCATTTGCAAATAACAAAGAAATAACAAAAGTAAGCCTCATTAACCCTTGTGCATTGTTCAATTCACTACCCTTTTGGGTTGTTTGAAACATCAAATAAATTAAACATCTGTAAAAATGTGTCAGATTTTTTTTGGCATAAATGTGTTAAAGATGCAGTGTGTAAATATTAGCGACATCTAGTGGTGAGGTTGCGAATTGCAACATACGGCTCAGTCCACCGCTCACCTCTTGCTTTTGAAACACATAAGAGAAGCTATGGCAGCCGCCACCGGACAAACATGTCATCGTTTGAGACAACTTAGTAAAAAGGTTTGTCCGTTAAGGACTTCTGTAGAAACACGGCTGCACAAAATGGTGACTTCCATGTAAGGGGACCCTCTGTGTATGTACATAAAACGTCTAATTCTAAGGCAATAAACACATAACGGTTCATTATGAAAGGTCTTTATCCACCCCTGATAATTTAGTTTTGTATATTATTTTGCATTTCTGACAAGAGATCCTTCTAAAAATGATAGACTGCACCTTTAATCAACCTTAGTACTGATCGAAACTACCAAATGTTTAGAAAAAAAATAAAAAATCCAAAATTGTAACTTTAATTGCCAAGTTCATAAGTGATGTCCCTGATTTGGGGAAAAACAAAAAAGTGATTGTGGACTGGATTTTTTATTAATCTTTTTCACAGTCTTGGGGATGCCAAAGATTAGTAAAAATTTCGGCTTTAATGCATTTTTAGTTTTTCTGCAGCATCAGATTTAATTTTTTTCTTCCTCATTTACTGTTCGTGGCTGTTTTTGACCCATTGACTTTCATTATAACGACATTTTTGATGCCATGACGCCATATAATCATGCATTCTTGACTTTTGGTGATTTATCCTTTTGCAAAGAGGTAAAATTTATAATTTTACTGTTGATCACAACATGGCACCATTAACCCTTTAGTAGGCCTGTGCAAGAAACAAAGCCAAGAAAGCTTGACCCAAAAATGGTTTAAATTATATCCGTTTTAACCCAATGCTTGGATGAAAATAGAACTCTTTTTTGGGTTAGCTATGCATTTAAGTTCATGAGAAACATTTCATTTAAATGACCCTAAACTTTTGACTGGTAATGTATATAAAGACACACAAACACACATCTGTGCCTAATGATCCCCTGAGATTCTGCAGTTCATACACGTTTATGTTTTTCACTGCAAGTGTGTGTATTGATCTCAAGCGTGTCGTGTGTGTTAGCGTGTTAAAGGTGAGGTCATGATCTCATACGAAACCATTTCATTTTCAATCTTTGTGGTGTTGTGAGAATGTTCAGTGTTCGTCTGTTGACCTCTTGCTGTCAGTCAACACACTCCCTGAAACACTAACTGTTGCGTCAGTCTGCGTGACTCCACTTAACAAAAATGCTAATAAATCATTTAAACCACATTAAAATCTCATCTGATCTTGCTTGAGAGGAATGCTACGCTGTACTAGCGGATGTATTAACAACCCCAAGACTTATTTGGATACTTAAAACACACTAAAAATGCTTGAATGTTATTGCATATCAAAGCATGTGTCATTTATTACAAAGAAGCACAAACACTGAAGATAAAACAATCCAAATATATTTAAATACGTCCAACTTTATATTACTCTTATGCATTTGGCAGACGTTTTCATCCAAACTTACAGTGCATTCAACGTAAACGTTTTTATCAGTACGCATGTACTCTGGGAATCGAACCCATGACTATTTGTGCGGCTGATGCAAGGCTAATGTGAACCCACACTATGCAATACGCTAATGGGAACTTATTTGTTTGCAATTACTTCTAAGAAAGGTAAAGTTTGAAAAAAGTGTAAAGTCATTTGACAGCAGATGATTTGATATTTATAGTGTGTATTTTGAAGTGTCTAAACACTTACTGTGCCATTAAAAATCCATTAGCTCAATAACAAATAATTAAAGCCGACGTTACCTGTGTCCGTTGCCCAGACCTCTGTATGCCTTCTCTTGATCCTGCATATGATTGAGGCTCTGTGCCACAGACAGATATTGATCGTAGTACTTAATAGCCTCTTCAAAATCCCCCAGAGAGTCATAGCAGTCGCCCAGGTTACCGTAAGCACGTCCTCGATCAAGCACGGCCTCGTTCCCGCTGAGCTGCTGCAACATCGCCAACTGCTGCTCGAAATATCCAATGGCTTCCTCCATGACACCCATGTTCATTTTAGTGATGCCCATGTTACCGTAGACCTGCGCCTCCACGCTGGGGTCCTTCAGTTTTTGTCCCAGCTCGAGCTGTTCTTCGTAGCATTTAAAGGCCATGGTGTACTTCCCGAGGGACATGTAGACGGCGGCGAGGTGTCCGTGAGCTTGGCATTCACCTTGTATGTCTCCCAGCTCCTGATAAACCTCCAGTTCTTGGGTGTGGTACCCTAAGGCCTTGTCATATTTCTGCAGCATCCTGTAGGCTGCGCCCAACGCGGCGTAAGCGTTGGCTTCCATCTTGCGATCCTTGACTTGATGCGCCAAAGTCAGCTGCTGCTCGTAAAACTTGACAGCTCCAGGTACGTCCTTTTTACACAAAAAGATGTCGCCCAAGTTGCCCAAGGCACGGAATCTGGCCTGCGAATTGTTCAGGGACTGCGCCAAGGAAAGCAGGTACTTTTGGCACTCCTCCGCCTTGCCGTAGTCGCCTAGCGCCTTGAAGGCCAGGCCCAGGTTGCAGTAGGCTTTGGCTTGGCTCAACTTGTCGTGGAGGTCCTTAGCGAGTGCCAGGTCCTGCTCGTAATACTTTACCGCCTCCTGAAAGTTTCCCAGACAGTAGTGTGCATATCCTAGATTGTGACAGACCTTCCCTTCGCTCTCCATATCTTGGAGGTCCGGGGAGAGTCGCAGGTACTGCTCGTAGTACGGCACGGCTTGGGGAAACTCTCCCCGCGAGCAGTGGAAGTTACCCAGGTTGCCTAGGGCCCGTGCCTCGCTCTGAACATCTCTCAGCTCGCGTGCGATATTCAGATGATTTTGGTAATGTTGGAGGGCTCGATCGTGGGCTCCCAGAGCCTGGTAAGCCACCGCCAGGTTTCCGTGAGTGGAAGCCTGCGAGGCACGATCGTTAACCTCCATGGAAATCTGAAGCTCTTGTCTGTGGTAGCGCACCGCCTGGTCAAAGGCGCAGAGGGCGTTGTAAGCGTTGCCCATGTTTCCGTACGCTCTTCCCTGGGCGGCGTAGTCATTAAGCTCCTGGGCGATGGACAGATGAGCCTTGTGTAACTTCAGAGCCGTTTCGTAGTCCCCTTTCATCTGGTGAATGATTCCTGTAAAGGAGAAAAGAATGGCATCATACGGCAGAACATTTATCATGCTTCACAGGAAAACAGAAATGGCTTTTCGATATCTTCCTTCCTCCATATATCTGGTAAAGCGACTACAGATTAGCTTTACATTTAAAACGGTCCTACACTACTGACATCAGAAGCAAATCCTTTCAAATGGAAAAAAAGACAAAATCAGATCTGATCAAAAAGCACTGAAGCTTGTAAAATATCTTTTAATTAAAAAGTTCTGCACCCTGACGATAACAATCAAAACAGGCTGTTTTTCCCTCTATCCCGAGAGAAGTCCTGGCAATTTTTAGCCCTCCCTACTGTTGTCTCACCACTTTTCCATAATACGATCATTACCGTCATAACATTACAGTACCGCCTCTGTGGTTCAGCCTGCGAAAGGCCATGAAGCAGAGGATGGATGGAGGCTAATGAATACTTTTGATGGAAAATAAGTTTGCGGGGAACATTAATTGTGGTCCGCACCAGTTGGCTTCCAATCTTAATGTGTTCTAATCGTCCCTTTCCTTTAAAAACCAGAGGGCTATTTGCTAAATATCAGGGATCAGGAAAACTGCTGGTACTGGTGGAAAACAAGACGTATCAACCCGAGACCTCTGTGGTGACATTTGTGTAATCGTCAGATGCCGAATGACCTGAAAATGAGCTCCGGAAGCGAGACGCCAAGAAAAATACAGTGATAAAAATATAGCGTGTGAGATGAAAGGTTTTTTAGAAAGATGTGGAGCCACTGTTGATAGAGTGGCTTGGCATCTCGAGAAGCATTTTTTTGTATTTCGTGTGTATTTCGATAGTATAATAGGATGTGGCAGGGGGCATGAGAATGGGTGAGGGGTTGCCCATCTGCTCACCGTTAATACTCGTGTGCCAAGGCAGGATTACCAGCATGTGGTAAATCCAATTAGATCCAGCGCCAAACTGGTATCCTGACACTAAAGGCCCATTAGAGAGCCCATCTATTCACAAACATTTCCATAAAATAGCACCGGACTTCAGTGGCTAATTATCAATACTTAACCCCCTGATTCCTCATTCATCAACTCGAGACAAAGCATGTTAGAAGCGTGTTTAAAAATTATTCCTTGGAGACCCCAGCAGAGACGTGTGCCAGACATGAGTAACATATTCGTTGTGCTTCAGCCATCCAACAATGAGAGGTTTAAAAGTGTGAAGCTTTGTAAATGATTGATCCTGAATGTGTCACACATCACAGGAAAACATTAAACTAAACAAGAATCTTCACATTTAAAAGGAATGAGTGCGTTTACATACACAGTCTTAGGTCGATTATGCTTAATAAATTGATAAGGTCAAGTAAACGCGTAAACGTTTTTTTTTTTTAGGGAAAGCCCATAAACGGCGAATTCAAAAAATTATCGGCACAGAAAGTTTTTTGCTCATTATTTTGCATTGCTTATAAACACCTTAACCAGCTTTCTCGTAGCTTTGTTCATGCAAAGTAGTTGGGATAGAAACTGTAAAAATTAAAGCTCATGTTACATGGTTACAGGTTCTGCAGACATGAGAAAAAATACAACAGCATATTTTAAGACTAGGGATGCAAAATTCTGGAAACTTTCCATGGAAATCACACAGGAATATATGGGAATTGTGGTACATGGATGAAGATGAGTCGATTTTTCGATTAATCGTTTTTTAAAATGTGGTCGATTCAAAATCAATTCTCAAAGAGCAGAATAGACTTTTTTATTTCATATTTATTTCTGCAAACATTGAACGTTAGATTAACGTTAATCTAATTACTAGTCTTCTTCACTAGATGTCACCCTCTTTTTTGCCTTGCGCGATTTTACCAAGAAGGGAGAGGCAAGCCTGTCATTCATTCATTCAGTGCTTTAAATGGCAGTTTCACGTGCTTCATTGACGTTGATGTTTGAATCGAGTATAAATACCAACCCGAGAACCGGAATCGAAAATTGAATCGAGAATCGAAATCGAATCGATTTGATAGCTTGCGAATAGGAATCCAATTGATCTGGAACATCTGAATCGATACCCAGCCCTAGTCATGTATGTGATACAGTTTGTATAAATGATCCAATATTTATAAATCATTTTTCCAACTTGGAATATTTCCAAAATTTCCAAAATTCTTGAGCTTTGCAAAACTACTTAAGACAGATTTCCAGTCTGCTTTTTAAACAACTACATGTACTATAGGCGATGACGTCACTGCCTGCCAAAAACACCTGAAAAATCTCCAAATTCCATGTAAATGCAGTTTTCTGCATAGCTGGTTTATTGATTTGCATGTAAAAACAAGAAAAGAGGTTTCTATATTAAGCATATTTTTTTTTTGCTTTTATCTTCCAATACCGATTATAGGCCAATATACACTCACCTAAAGGATTATTAGGAACACCTGTTCAATTTCTCATTAATGCAATGGTGTAATGGTGTGGGGGATGTTTTCTTGCCACACTTTAGGCCTCTAAGTGCCAATTGGGCATCATTTAAATGCCACAGCCTACCTGAGCATTGTTTCTGACCATGTCCATCCCTTTATGACCACCATGTACCCATCCTCTGATGGCTACTTCCAGCAGGATAATGCACCAAAGCTTGAATCATTTCAAATTGGTTTCTTGAACATGACAATGAGTTCACTGTACTAAAATGACCCCCACAGTCACCAGATCTCAACCCAATAGAGCATCTTTGTGATTTGGGGGAACGGAATCTTCGTGCCCGGGATGTGCATCCCACAAATCTCCATCAACTGCAAGATGCTATCCTATCAATATGGGCCAAAATTTCTAAAGAATGCTTTCAGCACCTTGTTGAATCAATGCCACGTAGAATTAAGGCAGTTCAAATGGGGGTCAAACACAGTATTAGTATGGTGTTCCTAATAATCCTTTAGGTGAGTGTATAGATGCACCCCTAGTCTTGACAAACCTGTTGCATGATCCAAGGATGTTGCTATGTGGTTGCTAAGGTGTTTTTGGTGATTAATCATTGCTGGATGGTTGCTAGGGTGTTCCGGGATGGATACAGGATGAGTTACATCCCAAAGGGGCCTGGGATTTGTTCAAATCACTAACTCTAAGTATGAACAATACTAATAGTGATGTTTTACTCTGTAAGCGGCACTAATAAGTAAGCTAAAAACAAATATGCTGAGCTGAACAATTTAGCAATGCGCTCCTGTCAGTACATAAATACTCCCTACTGTTTGTGAATTAATAGCCGTCCCTAATGGGCGCAAACTAATGAATCATTTATACAATTTAGGTATTAGCAGCTAAAACAGTCACCACAGAAGGACTTATCATCCGTCTGAGAATGAGGTCACGCTTACAGAAACATATAAGAGGATTAGCGGGCCATCGGCGGACGCTGCGGGAATACATATGGGCATCGTGTAGAAGTTATATCTTCAGGGTTGAAAGGGTGGTGTAAGAAGAGGCCTTGGGGCTGATCGGAGGTCAGTGAAAAGGTTAAAACTCAAATGTAAGTAGTGAATTATAATAGCAATGCTTCAGTATATGACCAGAGGAGATGCAGGCTGTGAGCGGCTCTGTCTACATTAGCGCTGGGATTTTGATGATATTTTGCCAGCTACTATATGGGACAAGTGATGGGCAGCCCTTCAAACAAACATTAAAATAACTTCCTCCTTAGGCGTCCGTCTCGCTTGCATGCATGCGAAATGCAGTAATTTAATCTTTAAATGGCTTCCACCCCAAATGAATGAGACGCTACAACTTTATTTTATTTTCACAGGCGACGTCCTACTTGAAGTCATTACTTGGCCGCCTCTTCAAGCGCTTCACTTCTGTAAAGGCTGAATGAATTATCTTTAGCATTGATTCGCTATCAGAGATGTTGACAGCTAAATAAAGTCAATCACTTGAGCAGTCTTTAGATATGTGTTCAATTCTTAATAAGAGTAGATTTAATAATAGAAAGGCTTTACTTTGATTAAATGTCATAATTATGTGATGCATATCATGCATCGTATAACAAGCTTCTGTCCACCAAATAAATGAAAAACGACACCCTGCAGTCGGATAATGAAAATATAAATCCCTTTCATTCTCTAAGCAGAGAAACAGATATTTAAATGATAATGCATATACGGATGTATAGCAGCCATTTTAAAGGTGGGAGGGAAGATCTCAAGTGATGAGACCCTTAAAGGCCATGTACTGCAGGGCTAGTCAACTGGCACCCCGCCAGCCAAATTCGGCCCTCCAAGCAACTTTATTCATCCCGCCAGTCATCCTTGTCTAATTTAAAATCAGCGTGGTTACATTAAAGCCGCCTTTCAACTGTAAATGACAAATGACGGCCGATAAACCGGAAGCAGAGTCGGAAATGGGCTGCGTGGGATGCCAACCATCTGCGGGTGCGTTATTTTTGGATCCAATTTGAGCTTTGAATGCATTGAAAAAATAAACTTGTGCAAGTATACCGCATGTGACGCGCCGACCACAAGTGATGTATTTCAGTGTGTTCCAATCCAAACACTGCGTGCAAGATGAAAATTATTCATCCTTTTTTGTTTAACTTTATCAGTAACACTTTAATCCTACATAAAAAAACGATTGATTACTGATAAGTAAATTATTAAGTAAAAATACATTCATACATTGAAGCCTCTTGCGCTGGAATGAGCTTCTCTCCCATGTTGACAAGGATTTACGATTAAACTGAAATTTCATTGCGACTGCCACTAGGGGGCGAACTCAGACAGTCGCATCCGAATGTAGTGTACAATAAAAAGGCGGTTTAGCCTATATATCTTTAAAATATTAAAACAGAAAACATGAAGTGCATTTTTAGTCATTAGAAAAAAAGACTGAATACAGGTATATGTTGGAAATAACAGTTATAAACAAAAGAAGTTTAAGAGCTCTGCATTACAGTTAGTGCTATAGAAAAATACATGTGCTGATTTTTTACATTTTTTATGTGCAATGTTCATGGTTGAACTATTAACATTTGGCTCTTGCAATATTAAACTGCAATAGTTTTTAAAATAATAAAAAGGAAAATGAGTTTTCAGTAATTAAAAGGCAAAATACTGCATACAAGATATGCATCTTTTTTGAAAAAAGGCAAAGCAAACATTGTAAAAGTCAACCGAGCATTATTACCTTTTCATTTCTAAGTGATCATATTATTTTCTTAGTGTTTATCTTTCCTTTCTTGGTACATAAAACTGTTTATATTTCGAATGTGTTTTTTTACTATGTGCTCTTTATCTTATTTACTGGGGTTTGTAAGGTAACACGATTTAAATGTTTTAATACATAAAAATATACAAATGGATATATATTTTAGAAACAGGTCCCTCACAAAAAGTTCACCATATCTGGGGGTCCTTGACATCTAAAGTAAAAAAAACAGTTTTAGAGCACCCAGTGGCAATTTTGGGAAAATGCTTACGGGAAGCAAGAAAAGCTTACAGGAACCTTTTTGAAAAATTACTTTGGAAGACTTGGGACTTTGAGACCACTCTTTTATGTCTTTTGTCACTTGTGTCCGGTGTTAGGTGCTGTGTTGGTGTATTCCCACCAGCCTCGGTAGTGGCGGCAAAAACTCGTTATTTGCGCGTAGTTGGACGCTCGAACACATGCTCCGGTCTTTCATAAATGTAATTGGCTAGCTTTGCCTAGGTTATTTGCATAAGGCGATCTGATTGGCTGATGCACGCGTTGCTGATTGAAAAGTTGAGACATTTTTAACTTCTGCCACGAGCAACGGCACTGACGCGGCGCCGACAGATCCACAATTCAGTTCGGCAACGCATGATGTCACCCATTAAAACTGAATGGGAAGCGTTAACGCTTACGCCCCGCGTAAATTACCTAAAACATACATACACAGTGTGTGTTTGAAATGACATAATCGTCTTCTGCGTTTTTCTGGGGTGCATTTAACAGGTCCCCAAAACTCGAGAATAACAAGAGATTTAAAGCTCATAGCAGACATGCACGAGTAATGTTTCGCCTCATAACACTCACTTGTGACTGGCTGAATTTGGCATTGGGTCAAAAGTGTGGGGACGAAAACCCATTTTCCTAAAAGTGACACAATGCTTTTAACTGTTGAATAACCATGTACGTAAGCAAATACATTACATACACACAATACTAAAGAGAAATCAACAACAGAACCACTCTGGTTGGTTTGGTATTTGGAGAACATGTTTCCTACGGAGGAAACGACTCAAAACCACACTTTTGAAAGCACTAAAACAAGTATTTTGCCCTGTTGGTCTGATGCTGGTGACTTGAATGACCTGCCTTCCCATCATCCTCCTTACATTTATACTCGCTGAGTTATCTAACAGAAACCAAGACTGCACAGAGAGTGAGAGCAATAATAAAATGTGGATGACAGAAAATAAAAAATGAGTACGGCTATATATTTTAGCAGTCATGTCAGTTTAAAAAGCTATTTTCTTTTGTTATGATTTCTGCCATTCCAGTCTCGTTCCTCTCGAGCAGTCGAACGCTAACTGGGCCTGATGATTTATAGCTCCGAGCCGGAGCTTTGAAAAGCTCCAGGGAAAATAAGGACAATCAAATGACAGACTTTAAACACAGGGAGGTTCTTGCGAGGTTTGGGTCAGCTTTGTTGTTGGCTTCAGACGAATGTAAAATAGTCGAAAAATTGCGAATGGCTGGCAAGACGCATGAATTTTACAGTAAGTCTTTGGGAATAGCTTGTGTTCTACTTTCGGCTCGGCAAAATGCGGTTTGAGTTTCTCACTGGCCACATAAACACTGTTGATAAACACCCTGTTTAACATTTAAGAGTGACTTTCGGCTTCTTGCCATCGAGATTCTTTGCAGTTTTTCATGAATGATCTATTTTGGACTTATCCAGCGTTTCCTCTATTACTGGTGGTTTGGGCGCGATCCACAGCGAACTGGAGACGAAACTAAATGGCCGTCTGCGGAAACAGAACCTCAAACGTGATCTGCTTCGGTACCAACCGTCAATATGAAACATTAAAAAGGCTTAACGTTTATTAACCCCGGGTTAAAGCAGTTTTAACCACTCTTTAAGCAACATCTTACCCTTTAATTTAAAAGGTTGTTAGCACCCTGAAGTAAAACCTTTCGCAAGTGCTTACCACAAATTGCGATGCTTAAAGTAGATGTGCCAAATAATGCAGCGCTACAGAAATAGTTTATTGAAACACAGCACATGGTGACAAATCCACAGATGGACAAGAAATTTCTGTCATCATTTACTCAACTCTCATGTTTTTACAAACCTGTATACATTTCTTTGTTCTGATGAACACGGAGGAAGATATTTTGGGGAATGTTTGTAACCAAACCGATTAGAGGCCCCATTGACTTACATAGTAGAATAAAATAATACTATGGAAGTGAATGGGGCCTCTGATCGGTATACTGACATTAAAAAAGCGTGTTTTTGCTCCCACCCAAATGATGGGCATTTTGGAAATGGTGTAATAAAAGATCTTTGGGGTATTTTGAGCTGAAACTTCACAGACACATTCTGGGCACACCTACGACTTATAATGCATACTGTAAAAAGGCCAAAATAGGTGCCCTTTAAAAAAAACTGTGTACCGTGTAATGCTCTGTAAGTCACTTTGAATAAAAGCATCTACCAAATGCATACATGCAAATGTATATTTTTGTATTTGGGTGACGTGACTGTAATTATTTTGTGTCTGTATGGTTTAATAAAATGTGAAAGGGTTAAAATTTCAAAATAAATGTGCAGATTACCAAGTCTAAAATTTATTTTATTTAATTTTGAAAGAATATTTGGGGATAATTGCAAAAATGTCACTGTAGTGTAACCGGTCTTTGTCAATTGGTGTAACTAGTATTTTTTTTAATAAAAATAAAAATATATTCATAAAAAAATGTGGAATACAATATAATCATCTAGTTTAGTGAAATATGTTTTTTTACATACATTTTTACATCATTTGTCAAAAATTATTTTAGAAAACAGAGCTGTTTTCAGCATATGTCCGGACAAATATTACAAAAACGCATTCAAATTTACATTTAAAAATAAGTAATAAAATTATATTTTAAAATTATTTTTTTATGATTAAACTTACATGCCATCAAGGTGGATAAAATATTTAATATTTCTCATTCTTTGGCACAATTGGCGGTTACACCATTTGACATTTTCAGGTCCATTCAGTCTTAACTTGATAAAAATGGTGTAAATGTAATTTTTTATTGCATAAAATTAACATAAATACACTATGTGCATTGATATAAACCTGATGCATGCTTTAAGAACAGATTTGTAAATTTATCATCTTGCCAAACGGTTTTTGTCACTGACCCATTTACTATAGTAAATACCCTAGATATGACAGAGCGCTTGAACCTTACCATAGTAAATATTAAAGTATCCTATAGTATTCACTACAGTTTATCAATTTACTATAGTTAAACCTATGTATTTTTATATATATAGTTATATATAAATATATATGTCTATATTATATATAAATATATATATATATATATATATATATATATATATATATATATATATATATATATATATATATATATATATATATATATATATATATTTACTATTTATATTGTTTTCTCATTTCTATGTAAAGCACTTTGAATGACCTCTGTGTATGAAATGTGCTATAAAAATAAACTTGCCTAGCCTAAAGTGTACTTAAGTAATTTTTCATGAGGGATATTTACCAAAATTACCAATAGTAATGGTTATGTAATATTGCATTAAGTTATTGACCTAAAGGCTTTCAGCAAACAATAAAACTCTTACTCTTGAAGAGAAGATGAAAAGCAAGTATTCATTACTTTAGAGAGGAACATTTGTTGCAAAGCAGCTGCGAAGCTTAAATGACTCAGAATATTAAACTAAGAAAAAAGAAATTAGATAAACCAGCTAATATCCTGCCTACAGCTATAGAGAGTAAAAAATGAATATCAATAACGTGTAATGCTCTAAAACAAGTACCACTAGAGAAATCCCACACACGCTTTCATACAGCCGACACACAGACCTGTTCTCACACCGAAGACAGCGGTGTGGCGATGGCCTGCGGGGGTCTCGTGTGAAGAGAAAAGCCTCCGGTTACCGTCCACTCAGCACAAAACTCACCCGGGATCAAATTCACACGACTCATGGATTAAATATCGCAACAACATCCAAACTCAAAACCTCTTTAATAAACGATGAGCAGAGGTGAAACACTAAAGCACTGCTCTCCAGCATCCCACCTGAGGGAGACGAGAGCTAAGAGATGTTTGCTGCACTTAGACATGAAGGAAAGATGTTTCAGATGTGTGAGCAGGTCAGAGGTTTGTAAACAAAACTTTACATTTACTTATAATAGCGATGACTTCATGAAGAACAGATGCAAAGCGTGACATTTTTTCATGTAAATTTGAATTTTATCAGACTCTTCTGTTTAGGTTCAGCCATTTCACTTTAATGCCAATTAATTTTATTAGTTACGTACAAATGTTATTAGTAAGTAATTGAAATGCCTTATTTTCACAAATGTCACATTTAAAAGGCATTTAAAGAGGAGATTAAGGCAGATTAAGATCCCCTTCTGACATCACAAAGGGAGACTTTTATTTTATTGGTTGATAGCAGCACCGGGGTTTCCATTATAGCACTTAAACATGGAATAAATTTTCATGATATGTCCCCTTTAATGAATCTGTCTTTCACATGTTTGTTCATCTTTTGCATGCTTGTTTGTTTATTTATTTTTTTGCCAAAACTCTCTAAATCCACTTTTTTAGATAAGCATGGTTGTAAATCACTAAAGCCCAGAGTATTGTCGCGAACAGTCGAATGCCTGAGCCTTGCAAAGCATAGTTTGCATTTGCATAATGCAATGAATCTCCTTGGCTACATATTACTTTTACCTGTACGCCCATGCGTGACCTACGCATACAAGGTACACACCGGCTACGTCCGAAACCGCCTACTTCCAAGCCCAGAGTATTGTCGCGAACAGTCGAATGCCTGAGCCTTGCAAAGCATAGTTTGCATTTGCATAATGCAATGAATCTCCTTGGCTACATATTACTTTTACCTGTACGCCCATGCGTGACCTACGCATACAAGGTACACACCGGCTATGTCCGAAACCGCCTACTTCCATACTATAAAGTAGGCATAAAGCAGTAGGCAAGGTGAGTAGTGTGTCCGAATTCATAATATTCAAAAAACACGAAAGGCGAAAAGTGGTATTATCCAACGAAGACGACGACATAGGGGCGTTGTTTTGTTATAAAAATACCTGAAAGCAGTAACGTGGCTTAATTTTAATGCAAATACATACAGTATATTAAACAGCTGTCCCTTGTGTTTAAATTGCGCTAGTTTAACGTCATTCCAGCTAACGACTAACTTCTTGTTATGACAAAGTATGTCACGTTATGTATCAACATGGCGGATGTAGTACCTCTGAATTCATTCATACTATCCATAATCATACTATTTAGTATCTACGGTCGATGAGTAGGTACTTCATTTAATTCAGTAGCTACTGTCACAGTATGTGATTTCGATTTTCTGGTTACAAAAACCTGATGGTACACGTATACTGCACGCGTACTATTATAATAAAAACATTTGCGTCACACGTATGCCTAAAAACAAAACTGTATTTCTAGCTTAGGGTGCAAGTCGAAACATTGCAAACGTTAAAAGTCAGAATTCAAAATGTAAACATGAAAAAAGTGAACCACACATTAGGGGGCGCTGTAATGCATGCATCTCCCACATTTTAAAATTACTTTCAGGCTTAGCTTAGGTTGTTATTATTAACGTATTGTCCTAAAACAATCACAACTAAACATACAAAACACTGTGAGCACAATATTTATTATTCGGTGCACACACTGCAGTGAAAAATCACTTAGGTACACATTAAAGATATCGATGTCACAAGCTAATAAAAGGTGTTTGTTGAGTAAACATGTTAAACTACTAAATAAACATCACAGCTTTAATATTAAATATCAGCTGACATTCTCATTCCCCCTTTGACAACATGATCAATTCATGCACTATTTCAGATGTAAGCATGGCATGAGTTTGTTAATTTAATAAATGTTACTGTTCATTCACTTCATCTAGCGGTTAATAATTCTGATTGATCACATCGAGCCGCTGGCTGTCCGGGCCACGAGGGGCTTGAGATGTTGAGGAAATCTTTGCGTTTTCAAACCCCTGAATCCACAGAGGATATACAGTACAGCATTACTGACAGTCAGTGTATCTTATCTCAGCTACATGAATTCTGGTCATTACAATATTTACCTTCTGTGAAGTAAAAGCCTTAGAGATGCCTGATCTTATAATCTAGTCATATTTCAAATACACAATTCAAATATCTCAAATGCTTTCAATGCATATTCATAACAGTTAAATGTAAAAAAGAAAACAAATCTTTTGCTTGTCTTTCCAATAAAAATCACCCACCAATGCCCTGGCAACCACTCAGAACACCTTACCAACCACATCATATATTTAAAAGCACCCTTTGCAAATACATTTAGCATCACCTTTTTACAAAAGTAAACAACACTCAAAACTAGATTTAGTTTTACATCAGACCGGCTTTAAATGATGTGTTCCCTATCCAGTGCTTTTCAAATTTTTTGGCCAAATTTGTCTTTTTCGAGGTTCATCTACTTATTGGAGAGCATAAAGCGTTACGGCTCAGATTGATGGAGCGGGCGTGAGATTGGAGCAATAAAAGTCAGGAGTGAGAGATTGGACGGTCTTTGAAACACTCGGTTTTGATGGCCTCCATTTATCCACCGTACGGTTCACACACTGGTGTGCACACGGGTGCGAGAAGCCTGCTGTGATTGGACGCTTTTCATTCTAGATGACTTATCAGAGTTATTAAAGCACTAAACGGGAAATAAAACTAATATGTAATTTATGAATATTAGTTTTGTTTTATGACACACTCTTAAAAATAAAGGTGCTTCATGATGCCATACAAGAAACAGTTCTGGCTGCATGGTTCCATGAAGAACCTTTCTGTTTCAGTTTTATGAGTGAATATATACTGCTGTACACCCTCTTACCCAGGTTAGATGACGCTCGTCCCTCTGCAGCCCGGTCCTTAAGGCCTTCAGCGATGCTTAGCTGTTGTTCGTGGTACTGCTTTGCCCTCTCGAGGTCCTGCATACATCGGGCGGCGTGACCCAGGCCCGCGTACGCCCTCATCTCAATGCTCTTCTCCTCAAGCTCCTGGGCGAGCTCCAGCACATGGGTATGGTAAGACATGGCCTTGTCGAAGTTGCGTCGATAGTGATAAGCGCTACCCAGGTTGCTGTATGCTCGAGCCTCCTCCCGTTTGTTGCCCAGGGTCTTGGCGATACTCAGGTGCTGTTCGTGACACTGCACGGCGTTGTCGAAGTCACCCATGGCGATGTAGACGGCTCCCATGTTGCCGAGCTCGCGTGCCTCGGAAAGCTGATCTTTAGATTGTTTGGCCAGCAGGACGCATTGCTTGTGACTGGCCAGGGCGTTGGGATAGTCACCGATGGCTGTGTAGACATGACCGAGGCTGCTGAGAGCGGAGGATGCCGCCTGTGGAGAATTTGAAATAAAAACACGATAAGCCAGAGAAAGATATTGATTATGTGTGCATCAATTACACAGTCATTTAAAAGAAATTGTGACAAAATAGACAATATACAACAAACAGTAGCTGCGTTTCCATTACCCTTTAAATTTTGCAAATTGAAACTGTGATACACCCAAAATACACCCAATAGAAACAAATACTCCATATATAGGAAAAAGAAGTGTTCATACTCGCATGAGGTGGTTTGTCAGGCAATTCGAAAAATAAATATTCTGCAATTCTTCAAAAAAAGAAATATTCTGTAATTCTGCAAAACTGCATTCAACGGTCACCTGGCGTACTTAAAAATCACATGATCATTCTTTAAAGATGCGAAATCGCGTCCTATAACTTCCCAGAAACAACCCATAGCTTTTATTGCCATTAATGCTAGGATAACATGCCGACATCTCCAAATAATGGCTAGTGTGGTGGTTGTGACATATTGTACGCAAACTTACCAAAATCCTTAGCCATGATTTTTGGAATGACTTATTGTGAGAGGAAAAAAAATATGCATAACATCAGGAAATAGACACGTCTTCATTTCAGAATCATTTCAAAAACATTGCAGAAGTTTTGCGCACATTTTTAATGAAAACTGGCGGCCGGTGTCAGTGCTAATGCTAGACTTTAAACAACTCTACAATTTTACTTTTCTTTACATCATGCCAAACAAATGCTCTTAAAAACATACTTTATCAAATTACAATTCATTGTACGAGAAAAACAACATTTCAAATTAAATATACCCGAGTTGGTCAGGATTTCAATGTTTTGGTGACCTTAACTGTGATAAATATGACTGTAAAACACAGCCACTTTTATATCTATAAACCAATTAGACAAAAATGTCTCCTCAAAACAAACAAAACTGTTGTGTTGACTGTCTGCATCCCATTATGGAGTCATTGAGAACAGCATGCCATGCAAAAACTGCCCAGCCGTGAAATGTGTGTCTGTTAAAAACAAAACCCGTGAAAGCACTTGAGTCGAAATCTTTGCTGATCTCTCACAAAACCCCTAAAAATATGCTGAAGCCCAGAAGACTCAAAAGACAAAACCTGTCACAGTACTGTAGATGTGAAGACACAAACAACTCGAGCAGAATCAAAGTCAGATCACCACTGATATGAGCTTTATAAACCAGAGAGGTTTTATTACAGTAAGAACTCTGTAGACAGCAATACAGTTTATATTTTCCTGCTGCTTTACAAACAACGAAAGACATCAGATTAAAAGCTTGAATATGTGATCTTACACTGGCCTTGATGTTACATTGAAAAATCTCCGACATCCCAACTAAATCCACTGAATAAAACACAACCACATGTACAGTAAAGATATCCACAGTACATTATTTAGAGAGTAAGAGCAATGGGCGCTCTCTCAGTGAAGTGCCGGGACAGATGCCCTGAATGGACAGAAGGTAAAACGCTTCTTTTTGGGGCATGCAGACAAAAGACAAACCTGCAGATCTCGCCCAAGCCAAAGACTGCGCCTCCAAGTTTCCCAGCACTGCCTGGAACCAATTACCTACAGACATGAAACCTTGCAGCAGTTTAAAGCCTCTGCGCCATGTTACACAGCCAGGCAATTACCCTCCATCAGGAGAAGGGCTTCTTATGTTCTGAGATATGCTATCGGTCTGGTGTGTCCACGTGTGCTCTCTGTTTGAAGCTCGGGAGATTCACTCGAGCTCAAAATCACTGCACAGAAGCCTAACTTTACTTTCAGTACGGTCTACAGACCATTGTCAGGCCAAGACGAAGGGGATATAAGAGGTGCATTGAGAGACGAATGACATAAATAATAATTTGCACAACATTAAAACATAACGGCATGGTTTCACAAACAAGGCTTAGCTAGAGCATCTTTAATAAACAAGTCTTAGAAAAAGATGTTACTGGTGTGTATATTGTCATTGGCATATTTTAAGATCTGTCACTGCAAGTAGGGATGTCCCGATCCGATCACGTGATCGGAAATCGGCCCCGATCACGTGGTTTCAGACTCGATCGGGATCGGACGTTACCTCCCGATCAGGACTCGGATACATATGCAGGGTTTAAAATCCATTAAGTTCTCGCTCTGCTCCGCGCCAGTGTACGCGCTGCGCTGGTGCGTGTGAACTGAAGAGAATAGGCTTGTTCGACTTCATCCGGCTGCCGGTTCTTGTGGTGCTGCATGACGTCAAAGTTCCGCGAGAACGATGTAAAAGCAAACTCCTCCGTATGATTTCGCGGATCACTCTCGCGGTAGTTTGACGTCACCAGGGTGTCGAGTGTTGCGGCGCCGCATGAAGTCGAACAAGCCTATTGACGTGCTTTCATTCATAGGCTTCACACACTCGTGCGTGCAAGGAACCCACGACAAAACCGCGTTTTTACCGCTCATTTAAACGACGCGTTGATCGTTATTGTCAACATGTGCTCAGACGCAGCTCCGCGTCTCACTCAGAACCTCAAGAACGCGCATTCGCGCAGGATCATTTGACATTACTGTAGAGATGAGAGAAAGAGAGGTAAGAATGGTGCCCATGTCGAAAAAACTTAATAGAAGTCTAGAAACAAAGTATTAAAGTATGTATAGCCATGTCACTCATCTCATTACAAAATGTTAACTAGATAACTGGATACAACTGATTGTATAGTTAAATAAAATAATGTATTTTGATTATACAAATCAATTACGACCTAACTATAGTGATTGTTTAACTAACAGCTGACCAGCTTAGGGAATCTCTATGGCTAATTTATAAGATATATTGCTGAATCAGTATGTTGTTTTTCTTGTTAATTGAGTCTTTTTGGGTAGCCTATCTTATGCCTAGAATGAGTCAAGGAGGTTAAGTCTTATAACTTCATTCAAAGTTTGATCAATTGTGCATAATGACATGTGCACCAAATGCATATAGGGTGTCAGACTCATAGATTTGCATAATTTAAAGTTCAGGTTTTAAAGTTTGGGTCAACATGTGGCACAGCTTTAAAACTGAAACTTATAAAATCCTATCAGAGATACAAAATGTCATTGAAACACACCCAGTTGCTTTGCTGTCATCAGGATTAAACATGTTACCCCTCGAACCCTCCCTCCTAACAGAGCATCCCCACAAAACAAACCCCAATTTAACCCCTGAACATATATAGTATATATTCATTATTTTTTAACACATCTGTAGTTATGCGCTGGCACAGAGTTAGACTCTTTTGACTCCACACAGAAACAGCAATGCGTGCGGCATGACATAAGGAACATCCTGGACTGGTTCTGTTTTTTTGCTCTTCTTTATTCTTTTTTTTTTATGTATTATAGAAGTATCGGATCGGGACTCGGTATCGGCAGATACTCAAAATCAAATGACTCGGACTCGGACTCGAGGGCAAAAAAACCTGATCGGGACATCCCTAACTGCAAGGTATTTTCAATTGGGAAAGCTCAAACACGTGTCTTAGTCTAGGACTAGCCTTAAGCACTGTCTGTGAAACCGGGGAAATAACTATTAAAAAAATGAAGACATACTCGTTTTTTAGCATTCTATACATATTTATATTTAAAGGTGCAGTGTGTAATGTTTAGAAGGATCTCTTGACAGAAATGCAAAGTAATATACAAAACTATTTTATCAGGGGTGTACAGGGGCGTTGCTAGATATAAAGCTCTACTGGGGCACAGGCCCCCCATTTTTTTTTACTTTTTTCTTGAAAGCCTGCAGTGTCCGTGTGCAACACTTCTATACAATTTCCTTCGCTTAACCCACTATTCCTACACTGCAATAAGTACTGGGAAAGAAAAAACATGTATTTAAAAATATTTAAGTATTATAAGTATAAGTATCTTCATATGCTTAACATTATTAACATGTTTGAAGCCTAAAATGTTTGATAATAATGACAGCAGAGAAAATATTTTGATGCACATTTGCATTTTACATAACAATGATTAATAACTTATTTTTTACAAAAATATTTTTCTTTTTATGACTGCTACTAAAATAACCTATCTTAGTTACTGCTAACTGTTTATGTAATGTCTTAGAGCTAGTGAACTAAATATTAATTTCATATCTGAAAATACAGAACAGTATAACACATACATTATGTTGATTTTCTCAGCAACAATGCAATTCCATAGATTTGAGATTTTTCCTCTAATGTTTAAGACCTGACTCGGTAAAGATGTAATTTGTCTTAAACTCATCATCTCTCATTTTTGCTTCCCTTTCCCTGCTTTGCACAAAACATTTCTAATGCCCATCACATGAGCCAATAACGATCGAGTCAAAAAAAGATTATTATTATTATTTACAAACGTACTCATGTTTTTTTAGTCTCGTCATGTTTTCATAAGTCAACTCAATCGCGTAGCCTTACCTGAACTTTTGTTTGCGGCTGCGCCTGTCTGAATAGATGCGCACGGACTTGAATTGGTGCGTGCACGCATCAGTGCGACTGCTGCGTCGCTTTTTCAAACGTGAATTGGGTAACTACATTGCATATAGATCCGTTTTTCCTCGATTATATTTGAAAATGAATACAAAAGTTAAATGCTAAAATGTAAACTTGAGATTTACACTGGGGCACAGAAGATTTACAGTGGGGCACATGCCCCAGTAAAAGGGGTCTAGCGACGCCCCTGGGGGTGTACAAAGACCTTTCATAATGAACCGTTATGTGTTTATTACCTTAGAACGAAAACTTTTTATCTACATTAAAAGAGGGTCCCCTTACATGGAAGTCGCCATTTTGTGCCGCCATGTTTCTACAGAAGCACTTAACGGACAATGTTTTTACTAAGTTGTCTCCGACGATGACATGTTTGTCCGGTGGCAGCTACCGTAGCTTCTCTATGTGTTTCAAAAGCGAGGGGTGACCAGTGGACTACGCCATTAGTTGCAATTCGCAACCTCACCACTAGATTTTGTTATTTATGTATAATAGGAGATCTATCAAAAATGAAATATATTGAAAAGTGCTTTATAGGTTGCAGAGGACATTTATTAAAAATGCATGAAATGTGAGGTAAGCCAATATAAGAAATCAATTGCAATGATTTTACATTGATGTTATTAAAGATTTATTCACTTTGCGACAATTTATTGTTATGACCTGTAACATATATGACAGTGAGTACCAAATTATTTAAATGATTAAAAATATAACCTTTTGAAAAAGTAATGAGTTTGGACACCAATTGTACCTGCAATTATACTGTATAATCACTCATACTGTATCATATATGTGACCCTGGACCACAAAACCAGTCATAAGTCGCACACATATTTGACGCAATAGCTAACAATACAGCGTATGTGTCAAAATTATAGATTTTTATGCCAAAAATCATTAGGATCATGTTTCATGAAGATATTTTGTACATTTCCTACCATAAATATATAAAAAAATGTATGAATCATTAGTAATATGCATATGCAAGGACTTCATTTGAACAACTTTAACTCTTTCCCCGCAATTGACGAGTTATCTCGTCAATTTAAAAAAAAAAACATTTCCCTGCCTATGACGCTTTCCTGACGAGTTTTTACGGTTTTTATCTGTAATTCCGCTACTATCCACTTACCCAATTTTTTAAAAAACTGAAGCAAAATGATTTTATTTAATTTTAAACTCCATTACTTTACAAAAATGCATTTACAAAATTATTTCAGCTTTTTGCTCAAACCATTATATTTTTTAAGAAATTACCCATATTTAATAGGTTATAAAAAGAAAACAAATGAAAAAAATGTTTCCCGTTTTGTTTGTTTATTTAAAAGCAGAGGGTCTGTTCTTTCATTTGATATATTTGTATGTTTATCCTGAAAGGCGTTTTGTGAAAATCACAAAAATGTTTGCGGGTAACTTTTCATAAAAAGGCCGGTGGGGAATGAGTTGATTTTCTCAATATTATGATTTTTTGCACACTCAGATTCCAGATTTTTCAAATACTGTCCTAACAAATTATACATCAATGGAAAGCTTGATTATACAGCTTCCGATGATGTCTAAATCTAAAAAATTACCCTATGACCCAGGGTCACATATACTCAAAAAGTTGATACAGTCAAAAAGTTATTGTTCATAATATCACTGCTGATCCTAAGAGCCGACTGTGAACCTTTTCTTTTTAATAATGTCAAATGTGTGATCTTCTGGAACACAAGTTAGTTCTCTAGTTGACAAATGCAACCCTTAAACACATACAGTACATGTGACATGCACACTTCAGTGAACACTAATGATCTGATCACTTACTCCTGTTTCTATTGTTCCTGCACTTCATTCTTTTACAATTATGCCTTTAACCGCTATTGTTGTGTGTCCTAGCAGCTATTCATCTGCAGCTTTGCCCACAGTTTCAGATCCGTGGAACGGTTACCTTGGAAACCCCACTGGATTTCTGTTAGAGAGCCGTTCACTGAGAGAGCCAATTTTCGACAAAGAGGGATTTTACACCCCCCTCTCTCGCTGATTTTCTCAAGTCAGCTGCCTGCTTGCATGCCTGTATGTGTGTGTGTGCATGTGTGCAATTGCTGGCGCAGCACGTGTTCACGTCTTCACACGCCGCCATGCACACTGACAGGAGGTCTGTGGGACGAGAGAGCCACATTCACTTTCATTCTCTCTCTCCTGTCACAGAAGCGGACACGTTGACAAAACCTTTTGCTCTTTGCTCAGGTTCAGATCAGAGGTCGTGGAAAAGTCCTGGACATCTTAACTTCAATAAAAGCCACCAAAAGGGACGTCTTTAAACTGACGCTATAGATGTAAACCTCACCCTTAGTTAGTGAGACGTCTACTGACCCATCAACATCACTAAACTCATATATGAAGGTGAACATAGATGGTTTCCTTCAATGACTTTATCACAAATATCTACATTGTGTCATAAAGATAAAACATCCCAAGAGCAACCTTTGAGCAATGAAACTATCTCATTTCCATTTTCAGCACATGGTGCCATATTTTCTCATATTAAAAGTGCATTTTGACTCATTTTTATCCAGATAATTGCCTATAAAAGATCTGAGTCACCTATCGAGTCCCATACTTCATTGGCATGTAAGGAGGTTTTTGTTTCACTTCAAAAAGCACAAGTAGCACTGCCAAGTGATGAAAGTATCATAGTGATAAAGAAGATCATTGGGACAATCTGGCAGGGAGAGAGAGAGAGAGAGAGAGAGAGAGAGAGGATGGAAATGATGATGATGATGATGAAGTGAATTACAAGGTAGACATCTTCATCAGTATGTGTGTTTGGGTTCGAACCCATGACCTTTTGCGCTGTTAACACAATGGATCTTGGATCAATGGACCGTCCACATGTTTATAGCTAACTGCATGCAGTACATTAAATAACAGCACATCTGGTTTATTGGTCCTGTAGATGACACACATTTGAAGATGACTACCGAGCACTGATGTTTGTTGCTGTCCCAGTAACACAAAAGTATGTTTAACAGGACCGCACACACATTTGTGTCGGTGTGAAGTATGTTTGTGAGATTTAAGAGCCGGGATTTCTTTCATCTCAACTTGTTAGGCGTCTTGCTCTCCTTGACTAGCAGCTGTACCCGGTCTCTTTCCTCTACAATCCCTCACAAACACATACGGTAGGAAGTGCAGCCGGTCAACAATATCTGTGAATAAATATACTCTCCTCCCCGGTGGACCGCAGCTATCCGCCGATCCACTGGCAGGACAGAGTGTTTTTCTTGGGAAAGCATGAATCACAATCTTTACACACATTACACATGGACACATACAGTAGTACTGGCAAAGTCATTTATAGTGAAACAACACTGAGAAACAAAGAGAGGACTATAAAGGGGTTTAATAGTGGCCTTCTTTTCTCTAAATGTAAAAAAAATAACTTCACTTCTGTGAAACGTCTTTAAAAGATATAAGGTCATCTTAACTGATATACCTGATCAGTCCAAATATTCACATTTACTAAATGGGTCAATGATGTGACGTTAATTATTTTGTGTTCGTTTGGTTCAATTAAATGTAAAATGGTTAAAATTTCAAAATTAAAGGAACAGTATGTAGGATTGTGGGCAAAACTGGTATTGCAATCACAAAACTTGTGGCTAAAACTGGTACTGCAGTCACACAGCTGCTGGCCAATATACCAAACGACAACATAAACATCAGTTGAGGGCTGCAACTCCACTTTTTAAATGACAATATCCTGGCCAGACTGCTGTTGTCAGTGATATAAGTATTTGAAATGAAAATGATTTCTTAATCTCTAGTGACATTTCAGGGCTATTTAATGATTAATTGATATCAATTTCTTACATACTGTTCCTTTAATGTGCAGATTACTTGCATACATTTTCTGTTTTGAGGACCAAGTCAAAAATGTCTGGTTTTATTTCATTTTGAAAGAATATTTGGAGGATAATTGCAAAAATGTCAATGTGGTGTAACCGGTCTATGTCAATTGGTGTAACTAGTATTTTTTAAATGAAAATATAAATATATTCATAAAAATGTGGAATAAAATATAATCATCTAGTTTAGTGTAATCTAAATTATATTGAAATTGTTTTAATTTAATCTATGTCAGGACAAATATTAAAACGCATTAAAATTTACATTTACAAATAACTAATAAAATTATACTTTATTTTTTATTTTTTTTGATGATTATGTTAGCAATAATTATAGTTTGCATTAGAATATTAAAAGGTATAATATAAAAATATTGAGAAAATCGCCTTTTAAAGTTGTCCAAATGAAGTCCTTAGCAACACATATTACTAATGATGAATAATTTTTTTGATATATTTACAGTAGGAAATTTACAAAACATCTTCATTGAGCATGATCTTTACTTAATATTCTAATGATTTTTGGCATTAAAAAAGACCATTTTGACCCAAAAAATGTATTGTTGGCTATTGCCACAAATATACCCGTGTGATTTATGACTGGATTTAATTATAGATAGATGTGCAAATTATTTTAAAAAAATGTGCAAGAGTCTTCGTAAGCAGTTACAGAAATAATCTCAGGATAAAACAAAAAACGAAATAAACCTGATGCATGCTTTTAAAACAAGTTTTTTTTTTTAAAGATTTTTGAATTTCTCATCTTGCCAAACCATTTTTGTCATTGACCCAAATACAATCTTATATTCATTATCATTTTCATGAATAGTGTAGGAAAATGGACAGAAAATGATTGAGGATCTGATATGTCCCTCCCCCCAAAAAAAACATAAACAAAGCTTCAAAAGGCACAATGGTAGTATCATGCAATAACATGCATTTTGGACAAGCAGCATTATAGGGAATTATAGTTTGCATTAGAATATTAAAAGGTACCATGGTAAATTTCTATTTATGCATTTAGCAGATGCTTTTTTCCAAAGTAACTTGTATACATTTATTAACGTGTGTGTTCCCTGGGTTCGATCATACGGCTGTTTGCAGTTCTCGAGCTCATGGTATTACCGTGGTATCTCAGACATGTTACCATGGTACGACCCTTGGATTTTTCAGTACTTTAATATAAATCTGATAATCACTCCTGACACCTGTAACAAAGCGATATTAAAATCACTTTACCATGGTACCACCTGTACTTATTTGTGAGGGCACACCTTTTAAAGCACTTGGCCACAGCCCCGACTGAAGTTTAACTTTAAACCATGTGTTCATTTTTGACACCAGCAGCTTCTAATAATTAGACTGTTTCACACTGGCTAAATGATTAATTCGGAGGTTAATGATATTGATTGTGAGCCTATCAGGAGCGTCTGGGGAAATCCGTGGCATGACAGAGTAAGATGGAGGCAGGTGGGAGCACAGTGTCCAAATTAAACAGACAAATGAAGACATAACCATAGGAGGCCATATTGGGCAAACCATTAAGCCTTCCAGTCGAATGTTTAAATAATTACGCAATTTACCAAATGAATTAATTGCACCATCTATTCATCATATCGTGAGGAATTATTAAGCATTAGAAAAAAGCACTTCCACAAGCTCCGAATTACTGCCGGTTCGATACGGACTTCAGTCGAATCAATATAAAATCTCCAGGCCGGATCTATATGGGGAACGCCACACAAAGTGCATCTAAGGAAGAAGAGAAGATAGTGAAGTCATTAATAAGCAGTGGGCTCGTCTCCAGCGCGTAAACGACAAACAGATCAAAGTGACGTAGAAGATCTTCCTACTGACAGCTGCTACAGAAACAAGATGCAGAATAAAATCCTGCTTTAAATGACCGTCTGTGAAGACACGTGAGCTATCTCAGCACTATAGATGTGACACTTCAGGCACAAATTTAAATTGAATTGCGAATGTATTTATTACCAATACACAATCTAAACCATCCTAAACCCCTGATGTTAGACATCAAAATATATCTGTCTATATGTTTTCTATTTTATAACAGAAAATAAATATGAATGTGACAAAAAAAATGTATATGCCCAAACCAGAAGCAATAATACCTTATAAATGGAAAGCTGCACTTGCCTAACCATGGCAAATAATTTGAAACAATTTACAGAGACCTCGTAGCGGTGTTTAAGCCATCTGACATATATGTAGGGTTTAAAACTTTTTGTAAAGATTTAGTTTTCATGGTAAGGTTGACATTTGCATGGAATTGTTTACATGCATATAGACATTATGACATGAAGAAACTGTCTGAATGCATATAAAGTGACCAATCAAGTTCAATATTTCTCAATCACAGTTCATTGTTTTATGTGATTACTCAGCCCATTCTCATGAAGTGCGTATAAATAGCACGCGGTGTGAAAAGTTGTGCAATACATACGGCAAATTACAATTTTGCGTACATACAGTTTTGGGGAAAGACACTTTTAAAAGTAATGCATTATAATATTAAGTTACTCCCCAAAAAAGAAACTAATTGCGTTACTTAGTTACTTATCGTGGAAAGTAATGCTTTGGTTATTTTTAAGTTACTTTTGCGTTACTTTCTCTTATTTGACTGAGGCTTGATCTCGTTCAGGCCTTGCACATGTTTTCTATGACTAAGAAGTTCTGCATTCATAAATTGCATATTTCCATCGTAAAAATATTAAGCTCTGGCCTGCCGTCTCCGTTTCGGACTCAAAAGTGTTCCCGCTCAGGCGTGCACGCACATAGGGCGTAAATCTTTGTGACGTTTAGTTTAATTCAGTATGTTGTGTTTTTTTTATTAAAATAAATTAAACCGAAAAGAAACTTGCATTAATTTTTTTTTACAATAACTCAAAATATTAATGGGTACATTTATAAAGTAATGCGTTAATTTACTCTTACTTCAGAAATGTAATATTATTACGTAATGCAGGTTACTTGTAATGCGTTACTCCAAACATTGTATGCATATGATTCGCCAGTCCTTCCTGTTCACTTAATACGGCACATGTTTTCGTGTCATTTTATGTATTGGTTTCTCTTTGATACATAAAAAACATCCTAATCCCAAATCTAACCCCAACTCCAAGCGACCATGGTATAAAAATAGACAAAAACATGGAGAAACCTATATATTAAATGACATCCTACAGCAAATCCCAAATCTTATCCCAAACACAAGTGACAATGACTTAAAAAACAGAATAAAAATTGGGAAACCAATACATAAAAGGGCACGAAAAGATGCGCCATATTAAGTGAACAGTAAGGACTGCCAGCAATGTTGGTGTATGTATTGCACGTATTGTCTATTGCCTTTGTATTGTCAATATTTTCACGCGCTGTTGTACGCATACAGTCTCAAATTTTGGACTGCATGTGGATAGTGCGCGGACGACCGCGGACCCTCCAGATCACAAAAATGATCCAATGCGGACCTTTCACACTGCGTGCTATTTATATGCATTTCATTAAAATAGGTTGATAATTAGTACTCAGAAATACAGAGATACTATGTGACCCAGACCACAAAACTTTAAGATTCATTCATCATCTGAAAGCGGAAAAAAGCTTCCCAATGATGTATGGATAAGAAAATGCTTTAGGATAAAACTATATATTTGGCCTAAAATCTGGAATCTGCAAAAATAAATACAAATAAAGTTGTCCAAACGAAGTCCTTAGCAACACATATTACTAATGATCAATATTTTTTGATATATTTAAAGTAGAAAATAATCTTCATGGAATATGATCTTTACTTAATATCCTACTGTTTTTTTCATAAAAATTGATAATTTTGACCCAAACAATGCATTGTTGGCTATTGCTACAAATATACCCATGCGACTTATGACTGAAAATAACTGCAAGAGTCACGGTTACACAAATAATCCCAGGATAAAACAAAAAAGGTGTTCAATCTGATTAGATGAGGGAGTTTCAAAGCTTATATTTGATGAGATGTTTGTAAACAACATAATTTGAGAAAATCAATAAAGCATTATAAACAAATGCAGTTATTATGGATTTCAATTTGGTAGTGATATCAAAAATATAGTCTAGATATTACTACAGTATAAATTAATTGCATTGTCTGTAATCATGCAGTCTAAAAATTTTATAATAAAGGCCAATTTAATAAAAGGTGAGAGACACTTGCACAGAAATGTATGTTGACGTGCTGAAAGCGCGACAGAAATAGATCGACAGAAGCGAATCGCACACGTGGAGCGGAAGCACTCGACTCCACGCAGACTCCTGAGGGAACGCCAGTCTTAGATCTGAATTTACCTTCAGGAAATGATCCTGACAATGATGTAAATAAAACATCTCCAGCACTATCAGTGGGGAGCAGAGATCCAGAGAGAAATGAGATGACAAAGAGAAAAGTCGAGGTGACGGAGCAGCGTGTCAGGTAGATATCCCTTAGATGAGATATAAAGAGTGAAAAGCCATAAACGGGAGAGATGAGAGAGCGTGATGAGAGTTTCCTGCAGGCGGCTGTTTTAAGATGAAGAGATGAATTATTTAAACGGCTTTATTAGCATCTTCTTTAGTCATTTCTCTCCCACGCTGCGTGCGTTTTCACGCCGTGCGCTTGCTCTCGAGGGGGAAATGCTCACCAGAAACAAACGCAATCTACTGACACTCAATTCACGCGCTGTGAGATTACCGACAGGCCTTTTCAACCACTTCATGCCTAAAACATTGCGCTGATGTCAATAACTCAGATCAAAACCCTTGTGCAATTGTTGTGCTTTTGACGTTAACGCATAATTATGGCATCACATTAATGAGAACGATGAGAACATAAACCCCACGAAATCAGACATGAAATGGTTGTTATGCTCTCGCTGATGGGTAATTTACAGCTTTAGGTCAGTTTCTCTTCAGTGAGTTGTATTGCGAGCTATCAGCGTTCAAGCACTGCTCTGGTAGAAAAATCGCAACTTTAAATTTTCTGTCGGTCTTAGTGCACGATGTAACTACAGAAGAGTCGAGTTTTAAATAGGAAAAATATCGAAACTCTTTGGTTATTTTTTTGCGCAATGCTAATGATCTAATCAGATTTAATGGATTATGCTAAGCTATGCTAAAAGTGCTAGCGCCAGACACGGAGATCGGCTGAATAGATTTCAAAACAGTAAAAATCAAATGTTTAACTCTAGGGAAGCTGGAAAATTAGCAAATTTTCAAAAAAGTGGAGTGTCCCTTTAATTAAAACGTAGTATTTAGGCGTAACTTTCAAAAACACAAAATATTTTTTGTACGTTTAAATAGCTGCTAAAGCATATAATGTAGATTTAATCGTAGAATTACGTTTTTACAGCTACAAAATGTAAAACATTTACAAAACTTTCAAAACCATAAATATTGCTGTATATTTTTTTATCGATAATGTTACCACCCTAACCCTACCCCAAACCTTAGTCTAAACCCAAACCCTTTTAATACCAAAAATATCATTACAAATATAATGTATTCTTTTTATATTCTGCAAACTAATGGACAGAAATGTACAGTTTTTTTTGTAACAATATAGCATTTAAAAGATATTTTAAGCTGCTAATACAGTCCTACTCAAAACAGTTTATTAAAATCAAGTACTGTTAGAAATAAAAAGCATAACAGACAAATGTAATCACAACAATTTATTTACCAAAGCAGTACAAAAAGTAGTTAAAATGAAGATGTGCTGCAAGCGCGGTCCTTTCTGGAGTTTATGAAGTACAGAGAAATATTAAAGTTATTAATCCACAATAACGTTAATCCAGCTTCTTTCTGTCAAGGTGCACATTTTATTTTTTAAACATACATCGAATGAGAAAGACGGCAATGTCACAAATCTGTGACGTAGGACGCAAGAGCCAATGAGCGTTTGATATCACTGCCGTAATGTGTCGTAAAGCTTCCTGAGGTGCAATATTTGAATTTGATTTATAAAGAACGCGAGATTTGACGTTTACGGTCGCTGCTGTGATCGCTGGATAAAGGGCTTAATCTGGATCTGTTCCTTGCAATTGTATGAATATTTAAGATGTGGATTACAGCAAATGAATAAAATGAATATCTTTTGTGAATTTATGTTGTGTTTTGTTGTTATTGTTTCATAGGAGAAAACAATTTTGTGTGTCATGGGAAACTAAATTAATATTGCACAATGGTTAAATGATTACAGAAATGTTACTCATTTTAAGGTAAAGTGTAGTCTTGTTTCATATTATGCTAAATGTTCTCTGAAAATCATGAACATTTCATTAGGTAAATAAGTAATGTTTTAACTAAATAAATCAGAAAATACAATGTAAGAAAACATAAGAAACTCCAATGCCCGCGATTTTAATATTTATGAATAGGAATACGTACAAACCTGTACATCTCTAAAGCTGCTAATAACTAAATAATTAATGTATTATGTCAACACTTCGATATTATATGTTTTAGTGTGCATGAAAACGTAAGAAAATGTACATAATGTGGTACAACCAAACTTTACGTAAAATACACACATATTCTCATGAGATCACGTTGATACATGCCCAGGTCAAATCTTAACCCAATAAAAAGTCATATGGGAAATATATTAGCCTTTTCAAATATAGCACACAATCAGGCATTGAATTAATTTAATGAATATCAATCTGTCAACACACCAATGTTTAAATACTTTTTAATTTACATCCAAAACATTTGTGGCATTCGAGTAATAACAATCATTTTGTTATCAATACTGAGGAAGAAATGTGCGTAAATAATCTCTCAAATAATAAAAACCTGCTTAATTTTCTTCACGCACGATATACGGCCTCATTTCTCTTTCTTTTTGAAATGTATCTGTGATATACGAGAAAGACGTCTGCCTGACAAGTTTCTGGAGATTCTCCAGTATTCTACATTGAGAGAATAAAGCATAACGTTCATCTGGTTTATTTTGAGACTTTCACACACAAGATGCTACAGAGATCATTAAACCGCTCGTAAAGATATCAAAGGACACGTAAGGTCAGGCTGAATAATGAGTCAGATGTGTCTGAAATGAATCACAACTCCAGCATCTCATCTAACAAGCTTCAACTGTATTTAGACCTTCACAACTCACCAGACCTTCAGAATACAGGCTGCGACTTTGAAGTCTGTGTGTAACTAAAAGATTAAATGAAATAATAGAGCGAAAGAACAAAGACCGTACAGCGACGGCAGGTAGATTAGCATACAAGTTGTGGAGTGTGAGGTGAGATTGCAGGAAAACAGGTCACATCTCATTAGCTGCTTTCCATGTGTTTCATTAACAACTCATTAACCCCTCGCCAGGTACCTGCATCCATACGGTACCAAAAACACACATGCTTTAACTCAAACACACACACACATGGACTCTTGTCTAAATCCTAGTGTTGATACAGACAGTAGGTGGTTGACTTCTAAGATGGCATATTAATAAAGATGAATCCATTATGTTTATATTGGTATACAAGTTTGTAGATCATTCACATAACCAACTAATTATTATCAGTGCACATGAGACGTCAACTAATAATGAGAAACTCCAATAAACATAATACACACAAAAATGGCCGTTTAATTGGTTTAATTGCAAGGGATCACACATAAAAACTTATTAGGGTCAGCAACAAAAACGGTTTGGCAAGATGAGAAATTCAATAATCTTGTTTTTAAAGCATGCATCAGGTTATTTTAATGCACATAGAGTATTTATGTTGATTTTCTGCAATGAAAAATTACATTTGCACCATATTTATGAAAAGTTAAGACTGAATGGAAAATATAATTTTATTAGTTTCTAAATTCTAATTTCTAATTTTTTGTAATATTTGTCCTGACATATGCTGAAAACAGCTCTGTTTTCTAAATAATCTTTGACAAATGATGTAAAAATGAATGTAAAAAAAATAATATTGCACTAAACTAGATGATTATATTTTATTCCACATTTTTTAATGAAAATATTTATATTCTAATTTAAAAAAATTCTAGTTACACCAATTGACACAGACCGGTTACACCACATTGACACTTTTGCAATTATGCCCCAAATATTCTTTCAAAATAAAATAAAACCAAAAATTTTAGACTTGGTCCTCAAAAAGGAGAATGTATGCAAGAAATCTGCAAAAAAATTAAAACTTTTACATTTAATTTAACCATACGGACACAAAAAAATTAACGTCAAGTCATTGACCCACAACTGGAATGCCCTTCATGGGTCCACTTAGATCTGAAAACACGAGGTCAGACCCAAGTGGGTACGGGTCTAAAAGTCTGGTATAATATTTGCAGCCTCGGATAATTTAAAATTAATGTGTTTTTGCCGAATGGACCCGAGAAGACCCGAACTATCTGGTGTGTGTGCATCGAGTCTTTTTCCAACCCCCCTTTGTTTTCCAAAAACACTTGCGACATCGTGTGGATGGTGGGAGGTCAATTTTCGTTGAGCCAGACCTGTCAATCAATTTTGCACACTGTATTAATTAGTTTTTGTCATCGTCAGATAACAAATGAGTATGAAGTTTTTTTCTGTCTGTCCGGTGCATGCGTGCTGCTGACTGCAAACACGTCGGTGACGTTTACTTTCGCCCAGTCGAGTAAAAAACAGCTTGGGATTGGACTTTAATTCAAATTTTTTTCAGGTTTTTCTCAGCTCGGGTCTTTCTTTAAAAAAATATTTATGCACGGGTAAAAAAGTGATTCGGGTCATTTCGGGTTGGGTACATTTCTTTGGACAGTTATTTGCTTTGGATAAAATGCATAAACGTTAATGCACTATTTTTATCAGTACAACTAAATATTAGCATATAATAAACATTTCTATTTCATTCTGATTAGGGATGACAACGAAAATATTTGTCCATAAATAGAAAACATTTCCAGTGTTCTACGGAATAAGTGAAAAAAAAACGAATACATTTAACTGAACAATTACATTATTGATATTGTGACCAAATACTAACCATCGAAGAGCATAGTATGAGGTGCACACGCTTTAAATATACAGTAATCATGATGGCAGTGTCGAAGGCTTTTTTGGTATTTTCGGCGGTCGAACATTCGGTGTATCCCTAATTCGTTCTTTCTTTCTTTTATTTAAATAGCATTGTTCAATGCAACTATTGTTGCCCAACGTGCTGTACAAAAATACAGACATCCACAATAACATAAAACAATGCATCTCAACGAAAATTCTGATTGCTCAAAAATGGAAAAAACACCACATGACAATTCATTGTATTCATGTATTTTACAAGGTAGTTAATTTATATGAATTCATACAACCAAATATCTTTTCGCCGCTATGACATTGGGTTTTGGGGTGAGGTATCATTATTGTTTCAATTCTAATAATCGTATGTTTTGTACATTTCACTTAGTACGAATTCATGCAAATTAGTCAACTTGTAAGATACGTACGAATTCCTGGCATGAGACCAGGTTGGAAAAACCTGCAATTCTGCCTTTAAATTTGGCCAAGAGTAAAGATCTTACATAGAAAGCTTCACTAGAAAAGTGCTTATGATGCCATAAAAATGATGTCTAGAAAGTCAGCCTAGGTGTTAAAAGACAACCCGTGTTATCCATGCAAACTTTTTCACCATACACATATAAGGAAGGGAGAGAGCTAAAGCTTTAATATGACACTTCATATAGATTTTATGCAAATTTGGTCTCATAACATGTCATTCTCTCTCATGGCACCGCTGGGAGCCTGTTTAAAACCCCTCACACTCAGAAGTTATAGATCAGAGACACTTCAAACGCTGTTACGATGCAGATTCACACCTTTAGGGAATCAATGCCCTTTCAAATGCATTTGTACCTCACAATTACCATCAGAGCGCGCAGTCGACGTAATTAGATCGATGGTTCTGATCTGATTTCTCTGTAAGCTGAGCGAATCAACAGGAGTTTTTATCATTTGCGCTCTGATACTTTTGTCTGCGGTGCAATGCTGCATTGTTTTGTCGTGATGACATTGATAAATGTTGAATGCAAATGCTTTCTTTCCGGGCGGGTAGCTGTCGAGCGCCCAAAGGGACGATGAAGGAATCGAAGAGAGATAAAACGCAGCGAAGGCTGTGATGGAGGAACGTGATGTTGTTTGTCAGGTCTGTGTTAGAGGTCGAACGACTCAACAATAACACCGCACAATGCCCTCAGAGAAAGACGCAACATGACTGCGCAGAAAAAAAACCCTGGCGGGCAAAAACACTATTATTGGAAACGGACAGATAAAGACAAATATCCACTCTAAAAAGCTCCACCGTAGGGCTGTATTGCTGTCAAACGCTGGATCAAGTACTCGCCCCAGTGATAAAAACAGAGAGAGATCTCAGTGTGTCCATGTAAATATTTACAACCGATAATGGGACACTCAGCAATCGACAACAGAGCAGAAACCCCTCAGAGATCGTAATTGTCCATCTTTTCTTTGATGTGACCGTCGGCACACAGCGTTAAAACCCCTGCTGTCTCTGAAATGCAAGGCAGACAATTTTACCACTTTACCAGACGTGAATGAGGGTTCATCTCACCTGTCGCCACACCTGAACGCCTCCTGACGGTTGATATCTGGCTCAGCACTTCATTCATACAATACATCCTAAACTTCTTACACAGTCTGTAGCTACAGTCAACTGTGGTTTAACTGAACAGAGGGAGGTAAAAGTGAAGAGAAACTAAGGCAATTGCAGATTCAAAGACATTCACTTTCCCTCTAATGGTGCGTTCACACCAGACGCGAAAGAAGCATTAAGCGCGCGACATTTATTTATTAGTCAATGCAAAGACGTGATAAACATCCTGCAGTATGATTTGTGCAAATGATGCGCAGCGAATGATGCTATTCGCTAATGACGCGACAATGATTCGCGCAAGTTGAAAAATCGGAACTTTGGGGGATATTCACACAGTGTTAACCAATCATGAGCTTGCTCTAGAATTGACGTGATTACGACGTAGCGAGCTGAGGCAGAAATACGAAACAGCAATAAAGCACAAAATTATCGTCCCTGTATGTGGACACCCGGAGCTGTACGACACATCTTCTGTCTTTTATAGAAACAGGAATAAAAAGGGTCTTACTTGGAAGAAAGTAAGTGAGGAGGTCAGACAATCTGGTAAGTTAAAAAAAAATCCTCTTTACTCAATTTGAGCTTTATACATACTTATTAGGACTATAAGATAGCTAAAGTCGGCAAATTGACCGTATTCGTGTCTGAATTTCACGCGCGAATGATGCAAATTTCACGCACAAATGAAGTGAGTTAACTTGTTACACGCGAATAACATAATTTATTCACTTAATTCGCGTCACGATTATGAAATTTGGCTGTAATGATGATTAATTGCCTGTTTTAGGGATTTGACGTTTAATAGATTTTTTTTTGTTTGTTCATGAAATAATTTTCAGACATTTTTGTGATTATTTAAATGAAATCTTTTGCAAAGTTTACCTGGCAGTAAATATTAACGGTGCATTCACATGGGGTGTAAGCGTTAATGCTTCCCATTAAATTTTAATGGGTGACGGCATGTGTTGCCGAGCTGAATTGTGGATCTGTCTGCGCCGCGTCGGTGCTGTTGCTCGCGGCAGAAGTTGAACATTTCTCAACTTTTCAAGCAGCAACGCGTGCGTCAACCAATTAGATCGCCTTATGGAAATAACCAAGCGTTAAGGCTTTCACCCTGTGTAAATGTACCGTTATACACATAACACATAACACATATTTAAAAGTAATTATTTAGTGAATATTTTTCAAAAACTGAAAATTAAAAAAATAAACACTGAAAATTAAATCTGAAATGAGACGATTATTTAATCATTGTGACAGCCCTACTCACAGTAACAGAAGAGTACAGTGTATTGCATTAATTAAAGTTGGTATACATTTACATTTATGCACTTGGCAGATGCTTTTATCCAAAGAGACTTATAGTGCATTAAAAGGTTTTTTTTTAACATGTGTTTTCCTTGGGTTCAATTCCATGACCTTTTGCGCTGCTAACGCAATGCTCAACCACTGAGCTACACAGGAACACATGCATTTATGTGTATGCATTTTATGCATTTTTGCATTTATACATTTGGCAGATGCATTTATCCAAAGCGACTTAGTATGAAAACTATACAGTTTATTAGCATGTGCATGTTCTGGTATCAAACCCACAACGTTTAGCCATTTGTGCTACATGAACATGATAATACATGGATTCAATATATATTGTATTGTACACTGCCAATGATTTGTTTTAAATAGTTAACGGTTATAACAAAAAAGTAAAAAGTATAGTATTTTACAAAGTACAAAAAATACACAGTATGCTACTGTAGTATGCATACTATATCACTATGCTGCATATTAATTTTAAGTGGTGTCCAGTTATCATATTAGACAATAAATGCTGTGAGAACAAAACAGATCACTGCATACTGCACACTATATACTGTACTTTTTGTCTTTTATAATACTTGCAGAATGCAACAAAACAAAACTGTAGTATGCAACACTGTGCTGTGGTCACATGACCTTACTAAATGGCCTCTCAGTGATGCCCAGTTACAGATAACATTTATTTCATCACACTGTAGGGAGTCAAAAGCATTGCATTGTGGGATACATTACTCCATGCAATCCTGGTTGTATACTACACATTTGGGAATTGTAGCAATTCATCCGGGTACATCATGCATGCATGTATCCCACTATAGGCACTCCTAACATAAACACCCACGCTATTAGCATGTCCACAGAAAACAACAACAACATCCAATCTGTGATATTACCTCATGCTCAACCTTATCCATGCAGGCCAAGGAAATACACCTAATCACATTTCCTTAAAATGCAGGAGAGGAACAAATTGCTTAAGCGCGGTGTAATGAATTGAACAGCAGATGCCAGGCGGCAGTAATGCGCTCAGACATCCAGCCGTAAAACATAAAATCTCGTTGACGATTTTTTGCACGAAGCAATTCCTCCTGGCACAACAGTCTGAGAGGGACCTCCCACAATTCCCACATGTAAACAGATGAAAACCAGCGAGTAAGAAAACACTACAGCCTTCACCGCCAGCTGGCCTGACAAGTGTTTGATTTCCCAAAAGAGCCACAGACGATGGGGTACTTCTCACAAAAAAAACAGCACCAGAGACGGACTGAGGAGAGACTAATCCAGTTTACTCATCTTTATACGGATGTCTGATTTCGGAGACGCTCGTCACCTCTGGAGTAATCCATTTCCCATTTCTTTCTGTTCCCTCATTCCATCAATTTGGGTGGCAGGGAGACGTCGCGACATGAGACAGCCGCAGTTCTGTCTCCAACCTGACACTGTGTCTCACATCATTTCACCGTCCCATTATTCAGTCCAACCAGACATGCAGAACACCTACAGGTTTGTCCAGACTGAGACACCAACATAATACTTGTGTACTATTATGTTGTTTGGAGTATATAGTACAGTAACTAAGGTAAATTGCTGGTCTAGTTAGTACAGCAAACAAACTCAAAATTTGCAGCATTCAACAGGACACGTTATGCAATGCACTCAACTTCAAATGTGAGACATGGACCAGGTGCACTATCAAGTGTAGTTTTAAAATGTTTTTTTTTACACATGCAAGGTGAGGGTGTTTATAAAACACCTGTGCATACAAGTGTTCACAGGAATAGTCCAGTTTAAAATCAGAGCAAAGCAATGCATCAAATATTGAATCCCACAATGCAATGCAATGCATGCAGTCAACTTTATCTTTCTAATCTAACTAATGCACCACAGGGAATCTAAACCTAATCGACAGACAAAAAACATTTTACACAAAATTAGATTAAACATGCTTAATTAATACAGATTTTTAAGATGATAGCTAGACGCAGGTGAGGTGTCTCCATTAAGTGGATTCTAAATATAGACTACAGAGGGATTTATAAAGAGATCAAGTCAATTACAATTAAGATGAATTCTTTCTAATTTATCAGAGAAAGAGACTTTTACAACCACTTATTTACAAATGTTTAAGACTTCATTAAACGAAAAAACAAGCTTAAAAAAGAAAAAACTAATAAAAAATAATAATTGATAGATTTAAAAAAAAATAGAAAAGCACCGATGGCAATTTTCTTGGCCGATTTACGATTTTTCTGTAGATGTGATTCCGATTTTTGCAGTTTCTGATTTTCTTTCTAGGAACTATAATTGACAGCATATAGGATGCAAACAAAAATTCACTTTACTTTAACTCTTTCCCCGCCATTGACCAGTTAACTCGTCAATTAAGAGAAAACACTTCCCTGCCAATGACGAGTATTTCCGGCTTTCTGCAATACCGTTATTATCCACAAGTTATAAAACCCAGAAGTATAGCCCTAGGAAAAACAGCTGTATGTCCGTGTAAGTTTTGCGGATCGCTCTGCATCTGATTTCTATCAAAAGTCCTTTACAAAATTATTACAAAATAATTATCACAAAAATTATCTTTTTGCTCAAAATTTTGTGTTTTTGAAGAAACCTACCCATATTTGAGACGTAATAAAAAGAGAACAAATAAAGGTAGGGTGAATCTTTTTTTTAAAGCAGAGGATCTGTTTTTTCATTTAATATGTTTATATACACTCATTGAATTGAATTTAATAAATTTTTTTAAGGTTAGTGGGTGCAATTAATTTATTTAAGCTACATTTAAACAAAAGTTTTATATTTTATTTTACTTTACTAATCTTTTTTGTTTAAATGTAGCTTAAATAAATTAATTGCACCCACTAACCTTAAAAAAATTTATTAAATTCAATGAATAATTTTTTTCAGTGTATTTTAAGAAGAACATTTTCTGGAATGCATTAAACTTTTGTGAAAATTAAAAATGCTGGCAACTTTAAAAAAAAGAAACGCTGGCAAGAAAAGAGTTAGTAAAAACTTTTTTTCATTATAAAAGAAATAATTAAACATTGCACTTTCACCCAAACTGCATTAAGTTACAGAATCTTCTTTCATTTGAACAGATCTTAAAATAAAGTGCTGTCAAACTCAGTCAGGCTCACTGACATTATGGCAGATGTCCAATTATCAAGTTAGACAGCTTAGAAGCATAGTTCCTAGTTAGTATGATGTGTAGACTTGATCGTGCTTTTGAACAAAATAAGCAAATCAGTCGAAACAAGCTAGTTAGTTTCTCAAACTATGCATTGTACTATGGTGGTTCAGCAGTGAGATATGTCGTCGTCCAGGTCCTGCATACAGGCGGGTGAAATAATATCAATGTGTCATCTACGGATGCGGGGCAGGAATCAATATAGGTGTGGCAGTTTGGGTTGGGACCTTAATTTAAAACGGATGATGATTCGGGGCGGGTACATAATTAAATGAATACAGCTGTTGGATAACAGATCGGGAGCTTCTTCCACTTCGAGTGTGCGTATGGCTGTGACGTTATTGCTTGAAAAAAAAGGAACGGCACAGAATCAAAAAGTCGTGAGGTTATTGGCCAATTCCGGTCTCTGGCCGGTAGATCGGTGCATCTCTATCAAAAATGTGAGATTTAAACAAAGGTATACATTAATGTCTGTTGCACATTAAATTGCACCTATTTCATTGCTAAAAACAACATTAATTTGTGTATTTGGTTTAATACGATGTGTTCGTGTGTTGTATGGTTAAAAAAACACAATATTTTCCACATACAGAACATTTTTGTAGCTCCAGATATACTGATTTCCCCAAACGCTCTGTGTCCCTGATTGGCCAGCTAATCTGTACGTTGCGATTGGCCTAAATACCTCTGACATCAGCCGGAAATGTGACGCTCCTTACCATGTTTAAAAGATTTGGTCACAATGTGAATCAAAGCGGGAGGAATAATGATAATGTTCCAGGAAGTAAACTGTTGGCAACAATCCATGTGTTTGCTGTAGTCCAAGAAAAGAGATTTACGTTGGAGACGATAACTCCCGTCATCATTGTTTACTTTGGGGTTTGTACCTTTTGCATATCGTTAACTAATACACACTTACACACCAAAGGAAATGTAAAATCGTGAATTGAACAATAGTTGCTCTTTAACATTGATTCACTCCACAAATGTAATTAAAGGTCTCCCAGGTCTTTTACCAGATGGTAATATGTATATGCATAGACTGTAAAAAGTGAAATGTAAAAAAAAAATACTTCAATTGGTAAAACAACATATTTTAAATTTTTCCAACTTAACATTTCTTTTAAAAGTATTTTTACTTAAACATAAAAATGTAGAAAATACTTATTTTTTCTTAATTGAAGTAATTTAAGTTGATCCAACTTTTCACTTTTTACAGTGTATGCATATGGATAGAGAGAGCGAAAGTGAGAGAGAGATTGGGGATATAATCCAGACAGCTCAAAAGTAAAGAGATAAAGTACAGAACAGCAGAGTCAGCTGTGAGAACCGGACTGGAGAAACCGTTGGCTCTCTGTTCTCTGCTTTGTATAAGAAAATTCCCTCATCCTAAAAAAATGCAAATCCTCCTCTGGGATGCGGCACAATTTTCACTGCGCCGAGCTCCTAAAGAATGAATCTCATATTTCTGACCTTCTCCTCAGTAAGCTGAGCTGTTACCTGCTGAAGATAAAGAAAACCCCGGCCTGTGTGGAAGCCACCGGAAATACACAAGGATGCCAACGTTTTCACAGCAGTAAAACACTACATTAACATTTAGCAACAAATTAACATCCTGTCATTTTTGTTAACTACCACTGACAGACGTGCTGTGTTGTGTTTAAAGGTGATGTTTAACTTTTTTAATGTTTCACACCAGCTTACACACTAATTAACATATTTGAATAATGCATAATTATTCAGAATATAAATAAAACACTCAGAAGAGACCCAACAAACGTCTTTATCATCAGTATGTACAGTATGTGGCCATACAGCAAACTCTACATGAGAGAAAGACAAATTAACCATGAACAAACACAAGGAAGAAGAAGAAACAAAGCTTTCTAACAGATTTACAATCTGACTGACTGATTAAAAACTGCTCTGAGACTTGTCTTGTCTAAGATCTCTTGACTTAAAAAGCTTGTTTGATTCTTGCATGCAAGCTTGTGTTTAAATAACACTGCTTTTCTCATTTCTAATCATGTTTGACTTATTTAGATACATCTCTATAGTTACACACACACACAAAGAGAGATGAGCCCATTGATCTGTGACACCTCAGGGGACAAACATCTCCACCCCCAAATCCATCTGAGGTACAATCACAGCTCGCTGGGTGTAAAAACGCTGCAAATTTTGACTGATTGATGATTTACTCTGTGTGACTCCAAACCCCACGGAGGAATCAAAGAAGAACTCAAAATAAGAGACAAATGAAGTGTACACAACACAAAATGACTAAATGTAAATGTAATCTTTTGTAAGATGGTGGACGTAATGAAACGATAATCAACACTGGTTTCACTGCACATTGGGATTTGCAATGCTTGTATGTGAGCTCCAGAAACTTTTCCAAATGCTAGGTGTGTTATTATAAATGTCATGGTGAAAGTGTTAACATTAATCACTTTTTTGGATGTACAGAGGTGACCAAAAGTGACGTTTTTCCTCAGTATTCAAATATGTGTTAAAAATGTTGCATTCATGTTGTGTAGTTTTTACTAAACCTCAGCTTTACCGTACCGTGGGTTCACACCAGCTGCGTTTGAGGCGTCAAATTCGCGTCTACCGCGTCTAGTTTGCCACTTGAACATTATGAGTTTACTCGCTTCATTCGCACGGGAAAGCGTCGCGTGAAAATCTAGTCATCGAGACATTCACACAAAAATTTGCATCATGGGAGGGGCTTCTGCGACTAGCATTAGCTTCCTGTAATCCTATTAGAGCAAGCTCCTGATTGGTTAACGCGGCGCGTTTTCCGCCAAAGTTAAAATGTTTCAACTCCTGTGTTTACCACACCAACGCTCAATTTGCGCCATTTGCACAAACTAGACGCACGAATGAGGCGGAATTGCATCTACTGCGCTAAACACATCATTTGCGCTGCGAGACCTCCAGGCGCGCGACAACGCGTCTTTACATTGATTTAACATAGAAGTCACTCACACTTGGTCTGAACGCAGCATTCGAGCTCCTTAAAATTTAATACAAAGATTACCGAGTCAAAAGCCAGCAGAACGTCTGCCATCATAAAAAAACAAGGGAGGACACGCCAAATATTAAGAACTGTATTAATTATAGTGAATGTAAGCTTTTTATTTGCATATTTGAACAGAGCACATTTGCCCTTTTGCCACATAGTTTTGGTAAATAAATACATAACTCATTTTACTTTTAATATCTTGATGCATTACTCAAACCAGTAATATCATTAGAGTTTTGGGGCTATTAATTGTCTTTGGTATTATTGTGTTATTATCATCACTTCATTAATTCTATATTCTTTTTTGTTTGTTTTTTTTTCTTCTTTTTTTATCGTTTTCCTGAGTTGCAGAAATGTATAAATAAATAATTTATTTGTTCATAGTAAATGTTTTAATTTTTCTTCCTTGTTTACATAATTGATGTGCTTTTTTGTATTGTTTTGGGGTATAACACAGTAAGATTTATGAATATTTGGAAGGTGGGTCGATAAGGGGTTGTATTAAATACGTTTTTTTTTTCTTCTCACCCCTTTTCGAATAGGCAAAGACATTGACATTGATAGTTAAAAAAAAAAACTTTGGTAAAATTAAAAATAAACCCTGAATAAAAAAATAAATAAAAGAAGTATTATATCACTTTTGGCCACTACTGTATGTGATGTTTAGCTGTTCTTTGCATTGAGTTAGCAATGGGTCTTCTCGGGTCCAAAGAAACGTACCCAACCCAAATGACCCAAATCATTTTTTATCCAAACCCAACGTGTATAAATACTTTTTTAAAAACAAATTCCCGACCTGAGACAAACCCGAGAAAATTAAACCCGAGTCTGACGCAAACCAGTAGCATTTTTTTAACCTGAATGTAACCGGCACTGACATGTGCAGTCTGCATTCCCAAATGTACCAGTCAGACATAAAAAAAACCTCGCATCTAATTTCTGATGATCTGACGACGTATCTGACAACGACACCAAGGTAACTGCTAAAATGTGCATTCAAAATTGATGGACAACGAAAACTAACCACACAATGTCGCAAGCGCTCTTGGCAAGCAGAGGGGTGGTTGAAAAAGTAGTTGTTGCACACGCACGATATAGTTTGTGATGTCTCGGGTTCGTTCGGCACAAATAAATGCATTTTAAATTACCCAAGACCCGATGCCGCTATTTTTAACCTGACTTGTGTCGAGGCACACGTGAAATTTTAGACCCAAACCAGCTCGGGTCTCATGTTGGAGCTGGGATTTTCAGATGTACAGTAAATGGACCCATGAAGATCTCTAGTTTGAACCCAGGTAACATACATAATAATTCAAAATGTATAGCTTAAAATGCACTATAAGTCACTTTGAATAAGTGTCTGCCAAATGCATAAATGCAAATGGCAAAATTTGTCACCTTTGCCTTGCTGAGTTGTACCGCAATGATCCTGACTCAGAGCAAACAGTGCATGCAAGTAAGAAACAGGTTTAGATGTGATGAACGCTGATGGATGAGCCGGTCTCTATCAGTTCAGGTGTGGGTCGACCTGTCCTCCGATAGCTACAGCAACATCAATACACAACACACATACTAACATGACTACACACACGATCTCTCTCTCTCTCTTTCTCTCCCTCTCTCGCTCACTCGCTTCATTAAAATGGAGTTCCTAAAGCGTGCATTCATCTTTCTGACAGGCCTGCCATCGATCGACCTCGCTGCAGGATGCAATTCCAGGCCTTTAAATGACTCTGTGTTTGGTCACTGTAGTCGGCCGCTGCTGTGCTTGGTTGAGTTCGGCCCTCGGCTCATAGATGGCGTACAGAGGAGGGTCAGTTACTCAAACCACGGCTCATTACAGCTCGACCACATGACGGGTCACGGCTATTCGGCAGAACTCTTTCATTTGATGTGCTGTATAAAGCGTGTCAATGAACCACGATTGATGCCGACCAATACGATGACACAAATGTATTCAGGATTAAAGTCATGCAATTGAATTTTTTCTGATGCAGTTACTATGATTCGAGTTGTGAAAAAATATGCTTCAATTTCAAGCGAGTGCTTTAATTTAATGTTTTTGCTAACAGTAAGTGAACTGAAAACATTAATCAACTTTAAATATTACTTGAATTAATTTATTTAAAAGCGTACGGTAGAAATATATATATTATGTACGTCGATCTTTAACAAAAGAATAAATAAAAAATCCTTTGGCTTTCTAAACATATAAGCTAAAGTCTCATCGCGGAGATGAGACAGTTAACCTCACAAATGATAGATTATGATGAAGTTACTAAATACATTTACCAGCCAAATGATCAGTAATGTTTTTATTTACACATCAAGCCCAATTTTCCCTCACATTCATACGCTGGATATAACCAATACTTAAAAAAATGACATCAATAATATGCCTGTCTAAAGAAAAAGTAAGCATCTGCGAAATGCGAGCAGGGAAACAGAAGGCAGTAGACCAACAAACATTCAATATCTGCAAAAGCTATTCATCTCTTTGACAACAGCACATTTGTTTGTCTATTGAGACCATAATTCAGGGAATCTGCAGAGCCGCGCTGCACGCCGTACATAAAGACTGCATGAAAAATATGTTAATGCATTAAATACTCAAGGTCAGTTCTGCCACTAGTCTAAATACTGCAGCTGTGGTCCATTGACATGTTTGCTATATAAGTGGTGAGTTGGTGAAGCTGTGTACATTAAAGTTCTTCATATATTTGAAACAATTACCCACAATGCTTTATGTTCACCGGGCCCCTTAAAAGTAAAGCACACAATTCAATACAAGCCAAGATTCTCATGAAACAAAATGTTGGGAGTAAGACACGTAGTTTAATAGAATGCATGGTGCATAAATCTGTCGAAAGAGATATGCATCCTTTCATTTTAAAGGTGCCGTAGAATGTAAAACTGTAGGCATAGATAAATAATAAGAGTTGTGTACATGGTAATGATATATCGTGAGCCTCAAACACGATTGTTTCCTTCTTTCTTATGTAAACCTCGTGCATGCTTAAGACTGCTGGATATCTCAACATAACACCGACTGTGACGTTACAGTCGAGATGTACACCCCAACATTAAATTAAGTACAATGATGTTACATTGCTAAAAACAAAGTTCTGACTGCTGAGTTAGCGCTATATGCTAGTTAATGCTATAAGCTAGCGTTTAGCCTGAAGCAGGTCCATACTGAAAAAAACACAAACTTACCACTCAGAAACGTCCATTAACAATCTCCAAACAATTGATTATTCCTCAAAATCTGATACGGAGTCAAACATAAGATCTGATTACACACACACAGAGCTACTGAAGGAGAAACAGCCAATCAGAGCAGAGCTCAACATTATTATTCATGACCCTACCAAATAAGGTAATAATAGACCATTTCATTATAAAGGCAAATCCTAGGGTCTGGATCATTTTGCACTTAATAAAGCCACAAATCTCCAATTTAACAGATTATTACAATGCATTCTTTGGCACCTTTAACTGCAAGGATGTCCTCTCCATCCACATGCCCTCCACCAAGAAACAAGAGCAAAAACTGCTGATGTTGCACAGCGTATCGTGAGTCATTTACATTCGGTAAACATTCACCTACTGACTGGTTATTTAGTTAAATGAGCAGTCACGCAAACACACGCATGCACAGAAATCAGACGGGTGATTCAGTGGTGGATCATCTACTCTTGGTACAGTAGATTCCCTTCATAACCTGAGAAGATCTGCCTCCGGTGACCACACAGCATCAAAGCATCATTAATGACCTTTAAACACACACACAGACACACACGCCTGACTATCCTTGAGTAAACACTGACTTAAGATGTCTATATTGGGCAATAAAATCTAAATGACAGGTGCTTTAGACAAAGGTTGTGACAGGAAGAGGAAACAGAACCGAGCAATTTCCTGATCCATCGTCGTCCTCCTGGAATCTTCTTAATCTCTCAATAACACTCAGAAGTCATTATGGCTCTGGATGTCTGATCCACATCACAATTCAGCAGCAACAGACATCATAAAAACCTCAATAAAAACTCGCTCGCTCTATCTCTCTCGCTCACAGATAGACACAGGTTCACAATATTAGTAAAGACACCTCACAGATTCTCATAACCCAACTACTATCATCCAAAACGTCAGATTTTGACATAAAAACCACAAAAACTTGCACATCCAAAGACTTTTCTTTAATTCCCCAGCAAAGACTGAACATTTACTCACTAACAATCAGTAATACTTTGTATTTGTTAACGTAAATGCATTAGCTAATGTCAAATAACAATAAACAATACTTCTAGGAATGAACATAATTAAAGGAGTAGTTTACTTTAAAGATGGGGCCCATTGACTTACCATACCATTTTTTTGTCCTACAATGAAAAGTAAATGGACCCCATCTTTAAAGTGGACTACTCCTTTAACTGTTTAGTCGTTAATCGTTAGTAATAATTTTGATCAATTAATGCTACCGGTTAAAATTTTAACTTATGATTAAATTAATTTATCTGTAACATAAATAAGCAGTTATTTTTGTATTTACAAATAAATGCTGGCTGTCGGTTAGAAAAAAATTCTAAATGTTTTTGTACCACAAAAAAAACTATAAATACATTATAATTTCATCATTTAGTATACTACATTTTTTTTAAATGAACATAATTAACATAATTAACAGTTTTGCCGTAGTTAACATAATTTAGTCGTTAATCGTTAGTAATAATTTTGATGGATTAATGCTACCGGTTAAAATTTTAACTTTTGATTAAATTAATTTATCTGTAACATAAATAAGTGTTTTATGGTATTTTAACTGGTTAAATTAATAAATGTCAAAATGTTTTTGTACCATAATAAAAATATAAATACATTATAATTTCATCATTTAGTAATACTTACATTTTTTTAAATTAAAAGTTAACATGAGTTAATTCAATGAAATAACATGAACAATTGTATTGGCATAACCTAACATTAACAAAGCTTAAAGGTGCTCTCCGTAAGTTGAGAAATTTCTAACCGTTACTGACACCAGTGGCCGTTATAGAAACTGCAGCCAGTCTCATGCTCGTTCTCGGTGGGCACACTCGTACGAGCACGACCACAACAACCAGAGTTGCCGTAGCAACCACAGACAGCTCATTGATATTCACCAGCATGTTTACAAATGTAAGAAAAGTTACAGTACTGTAAGGTTATTGTTTGACAGACCATATTTTAGCAAAATGTTGCAGTGCTACTTTATATTTTCAACAGAAGTCTACTTCTAAAAGTTTTGTAACACGACACTGTAAAACACACTCCCGACACTCACAATCTTAATGCACTCGTGCTCTGAATAAAGATAATTCATATAAGAAAGTAACTTTTGAAATGGTCCTGTGCTACATGCTATCGTCAGCATTACAGCACAAAATAAATGCTATCGTTAGCATTACACCACAAAAACAATAACATAATATATTACAGATGCCCTGTAACTATGTCTTACCTTTGCAGTAAAAAGGAAACCTGCTCAAGGTCTGTTTTCATACCCAGCGCTGACCGGAGCTCTCTCCAAGAATCAAATGCCAATCCGATGTTTACTCTTGTCTTTTCCCTGACGCCGGTCACGCACTATTTTGGCCGCACTAGATAAGGATTTTTTTTTAACTTACGAGGAGTTTCCGTGAGTGTCTGGATTGTGCTGGAAGTTGGTCGCTTCTTTCCGTCTACAGAGTCCATTTGAAACATGCTAGCGATTGCCGCTGTTTACTAATGACGCCGTACGCGTCTATATGGAACGCCCAGGTAGACGAGCATGCGCATGACGTCACATTTTGAATTTCGCGCCAATTCGGACCCGACTTTTCCACACAGAAAAGAGCCTACAGGCTGATAGAGACAACCGTGGAGGACACTCAAGGTGTCATTCTTTCTATTACATTATGGTTGCCTCATAAATATACAAATGAAAACTCTATCTTAAAGATTTTTTTAAGTAATAACTTACATTCAGCCCCTTTAATAAATGCTGATAAACTATACTGCTTATTTTTAGTTCATAATGCATGTTAATACAGTGTTACTAATATTTCTGTTTTTCACAAAAAAGACCCAGAACATATAACAATATCACTAAGGTCATTTCTGATGTTGACTTTAAACGTTTTAAACCAAGACACTTAACAAATTATCAGTGGCTTTTAGACGAAAAAGTATCATCAATTCTGTTTTGTTTACTCATTAAAAGGCGTTTTTTCCTCACATTTGTCAAATGTTAACTTTAGCACGCATCACACACACACAGACGATCAGTCGGCTCTTTATCCGTCTACCTGTGATGAGGATGGAAATGTTCAAATGGTCTCAAATGGAGCATGTCTTCTCTGCATTGGCTTTAATTAAACAGCTGACAGTGACTGCGACTCACGCGGGCCGCCGTATAATGAATGCATTTTAACAAGATGAAACCAAACCAATTACGACCGCTGTCATATTCTGAAGTGCTGGGATTAATAATTATAAGAACAATATGTTACCTAAAAGAGATTAAAGTGGGGGTCTGCGCTACGCTCGATGAACAACGAGCATCTTCAAGAAAACGCTTCAGACATTAGAGAGACGATGTGGGTGTGTGTGACACGGAAACAAAGAAATAAAGATGAGAAATAAGAAAGAGAGAAAGTGGGAAAGACAGTAGATGTGCTCACAAAAGCCTACTTTATAATAACGCATGATATCGTCTTGTCTTGTGACCTCGTTGTTTATGTAGGTGTTTGTTGCAGTAAACATAAACTGAAATTACAATTATCCTACTTTGACTTTTTAATCGAATTTTGTGTTAAATAAACTAGTTGTACAGTATGAAATAAAGTCAATGTATGTTAAATAAATTCGTCATTATACTCAAATCGTCCCCGTGAACAGGAAGTCATGATCGACTTCCATATTGTGATGCACTTTCGAGTGAAATGGTTTATGATTTGATTGTGAATTAATTGGATATAGAAAAGTAGGTTTTTCTTTCAAAAATATAACTCGCAGCAGACAAATGCTGCGTTCACACCAGCCGTGGTAGAGGCGTCAAGCGCGAGTGATTTCAATGTTAAGTCAATGTAAAGACGCGTTGACGGCGCCTGGAGGTCTCGCGGCGCGAATGAGGTGTTTAGTGCGGCGCGGTAGATGCAATTCCGCCTCATTCGCGCGTCTAGTTTGCGCGTTTGGCAAAAATTGAGCGCTGCCGCGGCAAACGCACGAGTTGAAACATTTGAACTTTGGCAGGAAAAACGCACCGCGTTAACCAATCAGGAGCTTGCTCTAGTAGTGACGTGATTACAGAAAGCAAGCAGAGTCGCAGAAGCACCTCACATGCCGCGAATTTCCGCGTGAATGTCTCGATGACTAGAATTTCATGTGCCAATGAAGCGAGTAAATTCAAAATGTTCAAGCGGCAAATAGACGCGGTAGACGCTAATTTGACCCCTCAAACGCGGCTGGTGTGAACCCACAGTAACATTTTCGGTGGGCAGATTTATTGGATGCTCCGCCCAAGCCTTCTAGCTGACAGCACTAGTGATGATGGGTTCACACCAGCCGCGTTTGAGGCGTCAAATTTGCGTCTACCGCGTCTAGTTGGCCGAATGAACATTTTGAGTTTACTCGCTTCATTCACATGTGAAAGCTGCGTGTGAAATTCTAGTCACTGACACATTCACGCGGAAATTCGCATCATGGGAGGGGCTTCTGCGACTGATTGGTTAACGCGGTGGGTTTTTCCTGCAAAGTTCAAATTTTTCAACTTGTGCGTTTCCAGCGCCAAACCTCATTTGCGCCATGTGGCGAACTAGACGCGTGAATGAGGCGGAATTGCGTCTACCGCGCCACGCTAAATGCCTCATTCGCGCCGGGAGACCTTCAGACGCGCATCAACGCGTTTTCACATTGACTTAACATTGAAATCACTCACGCTTGATGCCTCTACCGCGGCTGGTCTGAACGCAGCATTAGAGATTGATCTCCACAAGAGGGCAGAAAGAACATTTCTATTAAAAGTGTATGAAGGCGATGCATTTAAAAAATATATAATGGCCCACACGGATACATTGTTTATAATGAACACTGCAATATTCCATAAACAATAAGAATTGACAGTTTTGATTTTGTGGGTACTTCAAACCGTATCACACGCAGTGTCCTTTGGATGTATACTGCACATTTTTTGACGTCATAGATGTGAGGTTTTACATGCATACATATAAATGTACATACTGCAGAGAGCAGAAATAGTATGAGTAGGATGCTATTCCCAACATACTCATTATTTCTGTGCTCTGCATTCTTTTTAGCCTGTGTCAGACAGACAGAGAGAGAGAGAAAGAGAGAGAGAGAGACAAAGAAAAAGCTTTTGAATTATATTCCATTCTAGTTTGTGCCCTTTTATATTCGTCTTAAATCTTGACACAAGAGACAAAGCAGAGATCTGCTCTTCATCATGATGTAGTGAAGCCTTTGCAGTCTTCGCTCTGTATATCTGCTGTGTTTTCATGCTGTGTACACTATGTGCTGTTGTGTTCATCGCTGTACACTGCATGATGTGTTTTAATGCTCTATTGTCAAGCACAATGAGGTAATACGTGGTGATCTCCTCCAACAATGCAGACACTGCATATACGAAAATACAAAGCACTACGTCCCACTTACTGACCGACTTTAGAGCTCTTGTTTAGAAAAGGAAAAAAGAAGAAAAGGAGAAGAAGAAAGAAGAAAAAATGGAAAGAGATAGGAAGAGAAGAAGAGATGAGAGGTGTTGTAAGCGTGTGTTTATGCTTCATCTGAGACTGGAGGTGTTCACTGGAGAAACTCTGAGGAGATTTCCTGAGGCAATGTGTGAAGAAATTTATAGATATAATAACATGAGCTCATTGCTTTGGATTCCAGAGTAATGATACGAACATTTCTCCTGCAGTTCCCCCGACACACACACACACAGGTCGTATTAAATCGTATTAAATCAGGTGGTGTACGTCATTTTTAATGGCCATGTAAACACTTTAATCGCATCTATACCGCACTAACTGAAGTGCACGTGTGTTTTTGTCACACACCTTAAGCGCAAATATGCTTTAAACTTGACATTACGAAGTTTTCCCTAAACTCTGTCAACATGATTCGATGTTAGCAGTCTACCTTTATCCAGAAACAGCTCAAATAATGCGACAGCAGCATATACAACCACACTATCATAATATTTCTGTCTTCATTACGGCACAGGAATAATGAAATACGTAAATAAGAACGTGCTTGTTATTTAACGTAAATAAATTAAAACAGTATACCGTATTTTCCGGACTATAAAGCTCGATTTATAGTCGTGCGTAGGTTCTACGCCGTAGCTATCCGTAGCCTGACGCGCAACTTGCAAAAATTGTAACAGCGCGTCAGATCTACGTGGATCGCAAGCGCTGAGATTGGTCCACCAGAACCCCTCCCGTCAGGTAAAAAACTGCGTCATAGGTATTTCCGTTTGTGACAGTGAAAACAAATATGAGCCAAGTTGAGGAGTGATTTAACTCAAACTGCAACAAAAGTCGCTGTTTATTTACTTCCAGCATTGCTGTTCTTCTCAAAACATTCACAACAAGTTGCTGTTTCTTCTTCGTTTGTGGGTTAACTTGTCAAGCTTTTTCTTCTCTGACGGTCGCGCTGCTACTGTGTTTACACACGTGGATACTGCCTACCAGCGGTTTTCGCGTGTGTTTGTACGTCGACGCAGAGGATGACGCAAAAGTATAAATGAAAACCGACGTGGAACCTACGCCGTCGCGGCTACGCCATAGGACCTACGCACGACTATAACGAGCCCTTTAGTTGCTTCGAAGTATAGACGGGTTCAGAAGTAAAAACATAAACAAGCGGCTTTCGTGGTCAACACGTAACTTCCGGTGAACTCCGCTTAGAATAAATAACAACAAAGTCCTTTTAAAGTAGTTTATTTATATAACAAGCAAATTAAACAACATATAGATTACATAGGAAACCAAAACATTTGTTATTTTCGACGAGGTAATAGTTCAAGAGTTCAGTTTAGCAACTAGTCATACTATTAAACAAACAGAAACCGGAAGTAAAGTTTGGACCAGACGCGTAATCACGTCACTGCACGTGCGTCCGACGAAACCGTCTATAAGTTGCATCAATCAAAAATTTGTTTTGAAGAGAAAAAAACACATATATAAGTCGCAGTGGACTATACGTCGCGTTTATTTAGAAAATGATTTCTCAAAATTCAAGCCGAAGAAAAGACATTTAATCTGGAAAGGCGAGTTATTCAACTAAACAATAGCACAGAACAGAAGGCTGAATAGGTATCCGTACATGTTAACGTAACATAAATAGTTATTTACACGATACACAATAGCATACAGAACAAGCCAAGCCAAATCAAGTTCAAAAAGGTCCCGAAGTTATTCCACATCACTCAATTCATTGAATTACATAAATACAGGCGCAGCATATAGCGGACTTTCGCGTCTGTAGACAGTTTCTTTTGGTTCATATTTAAAATAATTTTAACGTACAAGTCGCACCTGACTATAAGTTCCAGGACCGAAATAAGTGCGACTTATAGTCTGGAAAATACGGTATGTGAGTTTATCATTTGTGCTCTGCGTTGGCCTTTGTGTGAATAATAACCACAATTATTAGCGAATTATCAGAAAATAAAAATCGTATGTAAACAGTAGTTAAGAGGTTAATAGCTCCAGTCATATAAACATCTTACTGCCATCTTACAATCCTTACTCTGATTATTGGAAATAATTACATTATTGGTGTACATTGAGCATCATCAGTAAGAATAACTTAAAATAATGTGATAATAAAAAATTTAAATGATCCTAAAAGTTAATTTTACTCATGCAAAACATCTCTATTTTTATTTTTACTTTGGTGTAAAATGAGACCTATACGTGTTTTTATGAGAATCAACCATTTCATTGAGTTTTCTCAGTGGTGCATGTGAACAGATAGACGCCGAGCTGAAATGAGACAGAACAGAGATGTGATCGTCCACGAATGTGACAGAGAGCGGTGAGTTTGCCCTGCAGCTCCGACAAAACCATCAGTCACCGCACAACACCAAATAATCCTGTTTGAGGTGGAGATATGACCACCACACGTGCACACACACACACACGTGCACACACATTAAGAGGTTCGTCTCTTACCTCTCTGTCCTTGAGTTTCATGGCCAGGACGAGTTGATGTCTGTGGTTACTCAAAGCCTCTCTGTAATTCCCCTTGGAGAAGAAAGCCGAGCCCAGATTCCCATGAGCGCGACACTCACCTGTCTGGTCGCCTGAGGAAACACACAGTTGTGTCAGATGCTTCCCATACACACAACAACCTGACAAAACTCAGCTAAACCAACTTAAAGCAGTTACTATCAAAATAACATGCAGTAAAAGGTAAGAGTTCAGATTTGGTTTTGATAAGAAATGTTTGAGGTTACACAAGATAAACTTTTGAGATGTCATTGCAAACTCTTTTGAGATTTTTGGAGTTAAGAAAGAAAATCTGAGATGCAAGAGACTTCTCCATTTGATCTCCATGTAACCTCAATTCTGTCTAGAAAAACAACTAAGAAATTTCAAAAATCTGTGGGGGAGGCGAGGGTCGATTGTGAGGTTTTGCTCCAGACTACAAGATTACACAGCGATGACATCATAGCAGCTGCAGAAGCTGCAACATCTGCACATGTTGGTATTACACTCCCATCCTGAACGCAATCAAGACTCAAAAGTTAAATATTACATAAACCCGTTTGAGCGAGACCTCAGTAGCGTACTAATGTGTTAAATACGAGACGTGAACGCTTAAACGCAAAGATTCGCAGTTCAGGTGCTTCATAGCACAGATGGGGTGAGAAATGGTTAAACTCCTAAAGACTTTAAAGTCGAGCTGTAAAACCTCTGACATTCAAGAGCTGTGAGCTGAATATTTATGCCGGCTGTGAACGTTAAACGTACGCTTCGTAGTATTTACATTTTTTCTGTGTTGACAACAAAGATTAGTCAAGTGTAAGCTGTGGCATTTTGGAAAAAAAGGCAAATTTTAATTTAAAAGCCCCACGAAGCCTAATTACCGTGAGACCTTATCAGCACAAGCAGGTCAACATAATTAACTGAGCAAGAAGGTTATGAACAAGGTCACCTGAACGTCCATCACTGGATGCACATCCTCAAGAATCAAAAACACTTCTTATTCTGTCCACATGTCATTAAACTTCTTTTAAAAGGACCCACATCTCAGACACATCATAATATTCACAGTGCAATCTCTCTTCCCAAATGTGTGATGTCACGTGATGAGTTCATTAAACTCGACGATAAATTATTCCTGGTCTATGTCATGTAAAGCTGATGATCATCTCACCTAAAGTCTTGGCGACCTCGAGGTCTTGCTGCATGTAGGCGGTGCTCTTTTCCGTGTTGCCCAATGACCAGTAAGCGCTGCTGAGCGCCGAGAAAACCGAGCCGCGCAGTTTGAGGCTGCAGGTGCCAATCTTCAGCGCCGCCTCCAGAACGACCACTGATGCGCCGTGATGAGAGGCGGTCAGAAGCTCCTGGCCAATCACAGAAACCACCACGAATGGACTCTTGTCCAGCTTCATCTTCTGCAGCTGCTGGTACGTGGGCTCCAAAGATTCTGAAGTTGAAATAAAGGACAGAGTTAAGATGTGACATAAACCATCACCTATTTTTTGCCAGGGCTGCACCATCCATATTGAAGAAAAGTGCAATAACTTGCATAATAATGCAATCTTAAATGTGCGGCATACGAAAATGCTTTAAGGTTGTAAAATCAATATAACTATTAGTCTCTTTGCTAAAACTTTGAAGCTATTAAAGTGTTAAAATCATTTAGTTATTGCAAACTATTGTGATGTGCACATACTGCAATATATTGTGCAGCCTTTTTGTAAACTTTACCTGTTCATAAGCTTTTGAAGTGTTCAAATCATTCAGTCATTGGTAACTATCACAATGTGCAAATATTGCAACAATTGGAATATATTGTGCAGCTCTTTTGTAAATTTTGACTGTACACAAGCTGTTGAGTTGTTAAAATCATGCAGTTATTGCAAACTATCATGATCTGCACAATCCAATATGTAGCTTTTTCAATATTTCTATAAACCCAATATATCGTAAGACCCTTTGTGACACTTGACTGTACAAAAGCTGTTAAAATCATTTCGATATGCGCCGTTTGCGATGTTGCAGTTTCCCAATATATCGCGCAGCCCTTTTGTGAAATTGAACAGTACATAAGCTTTTATTAGTGTTAAAATCATTTGGTTATTGCTAACTATCACAATATTAAGATATTTCAATAATTACAATATATTGTGCCCCCCCTTTGTGAACTTTGAATGTACATAAACTTTTGAAGTGTTAAAATCACTCAGTTACTGCCAACTGTCACTATGGGCCCTAATTTAACGATCTGAAACGCAATTGCGAAGCGCAATGCGCAAATGACTTTGTGGGCAGATCTTGGGCGCTGTTGCTATTTTCCCGGCGGGAGAAATAACTCTTGCGCCAGGCGCAAATCAATAAGGGGTTGGTCTGAAGTAGGTTCATTATTCATAGGTGTGGTTTGGGCGTAACGTCAAATAAACCAATCAGAACGTCATCCAACATTCCCTTTAAACGCAAGGGCGCAAGTTCCATGGCGGGTTGCTATTATTATGACGGATTTACCAGGCGTACGCCAGGAACGGTTTACAGCCGACTCGAGGAGACCGACGTTCTTGTAAGAGCAGTCAAAGACAGAGAAGTTGTTTTGTATGGTGATGGGAGAAACCCGCCCAAATCAGCGTAGGTTAAACAGACGTGAGAGGAAATAGCCACAATTGTTTCATCAGCTGGCATCCCCATCGTTGCGCCAACGCTACAATGATGTCAGGAGACGGGGGAATCCCAAGCTTGCCAGCATAAATCGGGCACGCCGTGTAACGGGAGATGGATCTGCCTCTACACCGACACCAGCAGAGGACATCGCTGCGTCCACCCTCACCGCTGAAAGCCAATAAACGCAAGCAGTCCAACACCAAAGTACACTTAAGGTTTCTTATGAAAACATTTTAATTATTATTTACATAAAATAAACGTAATACAGCCACACAACAAACTTATGAAAATATTTTAATCATTATTTGCATGATAATTTTTTAACGCAGCCACACAAAATAAATAAAAACTATCACCACAATGCTCACCACTATGATTTCCCTTATCTCGTGTAGGGCTGTCACTTTTGAGAAAAATCTAATTCGAACGGATTTCGAATATCATGCTATTTATCCGAATATATTCGAATATCTGGGCATCCCCCCCCCCGGCGCGCATCAAAACCCACCGTAATGGAGATTCAATCACAAATTTATTAACAGTGACAGTCATAAACTGAAACTGGGCTGTCTGGATTACCTTTTTACTTAATGTTTGAAACAGCAGGTTATTAACTTATGAATACAAAACTTGATTCAGAAGTTTACAAAAAAATGATTCAGAACAGTTACAGACAATAACGTGACAACCTGGACAGCAGCAGGAGTAGGAGCCCAAACGGAATTCGCGCCCGCAGATTTCGGCAGAAAACTCCGCGGAATTCTGCGGATTTAATGCCCGTCATTGACAAGCACACATATCCCGCGCTTGAGCGTGTTTGTGAGAAGTAATCTCATTGACAACAAGCACACATACATACATAGCCTATCCTGCGCGTTTGTGAGCCGTCAGTGACAAGTACATTAACCCTGTGCGTGCTGTTTGCTTGCCCGTTTTCAATGATAGAGAGCACAAACCCTTTGATACTTGAGATGAAATTAAACTTACCGGTAAGTTAAGCAGATCTCACTTGACTCTGTCGTCTATGTGACGCGCGACAGTCAGCACATGATCATTTAAAATCCGTTTACAAGCCAAATGCTGTTGTTGTTTAATATAAAGTTTACATTGCGTTGTAAAAATGATGAAATTATCTTCATACATGCTATTTTCATAATGCGAACGTATTAACGCAAGTTTTTTATTCTGCTATAATGTTTAACACTTATAGCAGTGTTAAATATGTCATTTTATATACAAACTATAATTCTATCTTGACATGCACATTAGGTTCATGTTGGTCCAATTTGATTCCCTCTCTTGCGCACAGTTGCAGTCGTCGGTCTCACTCTCAGCCTCCTTCCTATTACGAGGTGTTACTGTAAAAAATGCGCTACACATGGCATTTTAAAAACCGGATGGTTTATTTATAGTTCGAATACGGATATTTCACGTCATGTTCGAATGCATATTCGAACATCGAATAAAAAGTGACAGCCCTAATCTCGTGTGTAAATATTTTTTATTGTAACAATTAATTTTTTGCAAAAATAACTGTTGCATCTGTGTAGATTAGATAAGCAAAGTGTGTGCGCGTTGTGCACGCTATACATTATGGTCAAGCATGCGCCCTTAAAATAGCATAATGAACAAGGCGCAACGCGCCACTGACTTTAGACTATTTTTTTCTGGTCAGTGGCGCAATTGTTTTTTGAAACTGCAAAATAGCATCAGGGATGGTTTGCGCCGGAACACGCCTCCTTTTTTTGCGCTGAACCGCCCAGGGAGCGCAAGTTCATTCCCTAGTTTGCCGACGTGCGTCTGTGGAGGGAAAAACCCGCTGTGCGCCGGTGCAAAATACGAATGATACATGCGTCACTGACAAAGTCAATTGCGCTGGCTGCAAGATAGGGCCCTATGTGTCGGTATTGCGATATATTGCAAAGCCCTTGCCTATACACAAACTTTTTTGTGTTAAAATCATTCAGTTATTGCAAGCTATCGTGATGTGCACATTTTGATATGCACCTTTTCCCAAAAATTACAATATATAGTAAAACCCTCTTGTGACACTTGACTGTACATAAAGCTAACATGTTGAAATAATTTAGTTTATGCAGATATTGCAATAATTGGAATATATTGTGCAACACTTTTGTAAATTTAGACTGTAGATAAGCTTTTTCTTTGTTAAAATCATTCAAGTATTGCAAAGTATCGTGATGTGCACATTTCGATATGCACCTTTTTTTCTATATTTTGATAATTGCAATATATTGTAAGAACCTTTTGTGACACCTGATTGTAGATAAGCTGCTAAATTGTTAAAATCATTCAGTTATTGCAAACTATCGTTATGTGCACATTTCGATATGCGCCGTTTGTGCTGTTGCAGTATTATCAATATTTTGTGCAGCCCTTTTGTGACATTGGACTGTACATAAGCTTTTAAAGTGTAACAATCATTCAGTTATTGTCAACTATCGCTATATGCAGTATTGCAATTATTGCAATATATTGTGCAGCCCTTTTGTAAACTTTAGCTGTACATACACTTTTTATTGTTAAAACAACTCAGTTATTGCAAACTGTCACAATATTCAGATATTGCAATAATTGAAATATATTGTGCAGCTCTTTTGTAAATTTAGACTGTACATAAGCAACTAAAGTGTTAAAATCATTTCGTTATTGCAAACTATCGTGATGTGCACATTTTGATATGCCCAGTTTGCGCTGTTGCAGTTTTTCCTATATATTGTGCAGCCCTTTTGTGACATTGGACTGTACATAAGCTTTTAAAGTGTTACAATCATTCAGTAAATGTACTAACTACAGATATATACATGTATTGCAATAATTGCGATATATTGTTCTGCGCTTTTGTGAACACTATGTATTTATATAAAAATGCTACAAACAATACATACAAAATTATTTTATTTTTATTTTTTCTACATCACAAACATTAGCAAAGTCTAAATCAGTAGGTTAAACATGAACTCTTGCTGTGTAAACCTATTACAGTCGAAAGTAAACGTAACAGCTCATGTTCTGTGAAACAGCTTTTGTGTGCAGAAGCGGAGATGATAATTCATACTCGTGTCATCTCGGCAGACTCACACAAGCTTTCCTCTGCTCCACAAATTCACCCTAGAACTGCTTAGTCCTAAAATAATCCTCTAGGTTATTCTGCGGTAAGATTTACCGTGAAGCGGGGTTAGGAAAACACCATACTGTATGTGCAGAGGTGACCCCAACAGTTAAAGAGTGAAAACGCACTCACTGTCATAAATCACCATGGACCGCAGTCGAGTGTCACCCGGTGCCCTGCGGGACCTACAATAGATCCTTTTTTATCTGCCCTTCCCAATTTTGTCTGTAGTGTATCTATGAAATATATTTCTTACTGTCCTTCTGGGTGTGTGTTTGATGGCTAATTCAGCAATGTTTCATCTCACGCACACATACACACATGTAGTCTCTTTGAAAGATGTCATAAATCTGTATATACACCAATAGGTAGTTAAGTCTTATGATGGTGTATCCTGTAGCTTAATTGGTAAAGCATTGGGTTCGCACATCAGGTTAGGGGTTCAAATCCCATTTAAAGGATCAAAGGATCTTCCAAATGCATAAATGTAAGTATGCACTGTAGTTTGAGTTTTACATTATTATTAATAATCAAATATTGAATAAACACACTGAGATTTCTGGTGAGGATTCTGGTTATTAGCCAAACCAAAACACTAAATGATCATCAATCGCTTTTTTTAACAATGCATTCCAACTTATGTTAAAATGAAAATCCTGTATCCTAATTCAGCGAGACAGAAGCTCCAGACGCTTGAGAATTGCGACAGGTTTAATTCCCACTTCTCATGTAGCCGGCGGGCGGGAACGGCCTCTGCCGACGGCTCCAAACACTCCGGCGGCTTCTCTGTGTGTTGTCATACACATTCATATCTCGTAATTGCATTCAGCCTGACACGTCTACAAGTTACATAAATCTAAATGGCGAGAAACTATTCGGCTTGGGGACGGTAATGTGTGTGTTTGTGTGTGCGCAAGAGCTCTGAATCGAGTTAACAACAGACATGGGCATGATGAAGAAGAGCACAGAAGTGCTTTTGCATCCCATCGCTGCAGAGAAGAGATTTAATGATGAGTCTCTGGATGCCAATCTCTCTCTCTCTCTCTCTCTCTCTCTCTCTCTCTCTCTCTCTCTCTCTCTCTCTCTCTCTCTCTCTCCTCTTTGCCATGTGAAACAGAAGCTTGACGTCTCGCAGGACGATTCTGCTAAATAAAGAAATAATAACTGCGACTGACAACAACACCTACCTGCATTTCATTCTGTTTATTTTCTTTTAAAATATTTACACTGCCATTTCTAAACCAAGCCGGAGTGGATTTCCATATCTATAACTCGCAGCGCATTCCGAGGTATTCAAGAATTCCCTGGAGAATTCCCTCGGAAGTCTGAGATGATTCATCAGAGTTTACACCACTGGGATGAGCAAAAAACAGAAACATACGACGCAACAACGAAGCACACATTAAAACGTCAATCATCTTGGAAAAAAATGATATTACACACAAACCTTTCTGAGCTGGTATATGGGCCAACATTTGGTCCTGCACAGCCAGATATAATGTTTAGACCGGACTATAACTTGGCCAAAAACAGAACGACACTTACATCGTGTCTAAATTGCCTACATAGTATGCGGAAATCAGTAGGTGAGGGCGCGTCATAAGTCCAAATTCATAGTATTCAATAAACAGTAGGCGAAAGGTACCTGGATGACCTAATACTTCTAGCAAGATTTTGAAGTATGCATTAAGCAAAACAGCAGTTCCTTGTGCTTAAATTTCACTTGTTTAACAGCATCCAAGTTAACCGTTCACCTGTTGTTATGGCGACGTATGTCCTATGATGTATTAACTAGTGATAGGACAGTATGTCGCAGAGGCAGATATATCGGCCAATACTTTGATTTTTTTTATTATCGAGTAAATTTCTCTATTACTTAAATTTGATGTTTGTAATAAAAAAATTCACTCAGTGTTACTCAATGTAAAGCCAAAGTCTGACAGACTGTAAAATAACCAATAACTTTTTAACATGACATTATGTTGTGTCACATTAATTATATCTTGTAAATATGTTTGAAGTTCTTTAAAAGGGTATATTTATAAATGTTATGCGTATAACTAATGTTTTTTAGTTTCACCAATTTTTTGTTTGTCTCTTATTTACTGTAATAACATTTGTGTTATATCGGCTTCATATCGGCCATATACCGGTATCGGCATCAGCAAAAAAACAACAACAACATATCGGCTTCATATCGGTCATATATTGGTATCGGCATCAGGAAAAACAACAACAACAACAACATATCGGCTTCATATCGGCCATATATTGGTATCGGCATCAGGAAAAACAACAACAACATATCGGCTTCATATCGGCCATATATCGGCAAAACAACAACAACATATCGGTCGACCTCTAGTATAAACATATTGTATGCTACGTCCAAATTTCGGAAGCAGGGTTTAAGTTTAAAGGACATCACATTTATTTGCTATTAAAGGTGCTGAAGAATGAATGTAAATAATCTGTTAAATTGTTTTCAGATATCTACATAGAAGGTTTGTGGCTTTATTAAGTGCAAAAATGATCCAGAGTCAGTTTCACATGTCCATTTATAACACCAGGATTTGCCTTTATAATGAAATGTTCTATTATTATCTTATTTGAATGGGTCATGAATAATAATGTTGAGCTCTGCTCTGATTGGCTGTTTCTCAGAGCAGCTCCTTCAGTAGCTCTGTGTGTGTGTAAACAGATCTTACGTTTGAGTCTGTATCAGATTTTGAGGAATAATCAATTATTTGGAGATTGTTAATGGACATTTCTGAGTGGTAAGTTTGTGTTTTTTCTTAACTGTAACGTCAATAGAAGAACTTCAGTCTAAACATTAGCATATAGCATTAACTAGCATATAGCTCTAACTCAACAGTCACAACTTTGTTTTTAGCATTATAACAACATTTTAATCAATGTGTAATTTAATGTTGGGCGTACATCTTGACTGTAACGTCACAGTTGTTGTTATGTTGAGATTGGTCTGTTTTCCAGCGCTTTTTGCATGCATTAGGTTTACATAAGGAGGAAACAATCATGTTTGAGGCTCACGATATGTCATTACCATGTACAGAACTCTTATTATTCATCTATGCCTCAGTAAAACAGTTTTACATTCGGCACCTTTCAAACAAAGCTCCAGACTCATCTCTCAAAGATCTGGTGTTTGGCAAGCAGCAAGCAGTTCTTCAGAAGTGCTGATTTTAGCGTCCTAAAACTTTGGAGGACATGCAAAACACTTTTCGCACTTACGCTGAGATTAGCTATTAAATCTGAAGTTTGCCACTTTAAAACCCGAATTCAAGAGGCGCAAGATGTTCATTTGTTATGCTCAGAGAAAAAAAAAAACGAATCTCAGCTCAACCGTCTGCAGTTCTTCACCTCACACTTTAGAGGAAAAGCTTTGAACGACAACTCTGATGATGTGAGGATGAGAGAAGAACAATTCAATTAAAGTCAGGTTATCCCGCATGCAAATCCTCACACAGGGCCGCTACGCCACTGATAAAGGGATGAGAGAGAGAGAGAGAGAGAGAGAGAGAGAGAGAGAGAGAGACACTTGTGTTATCAGACTGCTCAGGGCTGTGACTGATCACCTCTCCGACTCCTTAACATAATCTACTCTCTCTCTCTCTCTCTCTCTCTCTCTCTCCCCACAGATCAACCTGACACCTGAGGGACACCGGTGGGAATATAGGGGATGTAATTAGCCCGAGATAAAACACCCTTGGTTAAAAACACGGATATCCTACCAGTCCAGTGGCTGTTTGTGCGGCCCTCATTTACCTTCACATGAAGTGTTTTAAAAGTGCACATCAACACGTACACACATCCTGTCACAGCTGAAGAAACACAATCGTATGTGTGTGTGTAAACGTGTCATTTACTGTAAGAGCTGGATTCATATGCTGCTATTTTGCTTTGTGGTCTTGTCATTGTTGACATTGGGAAAAAATGACCGCAAACCCGCTCATTTCAGAGCTGCTGGGTGTATAAATGCAGTTACATTACAAAATGTTCGAAAAGCATTAAACTCACAATTGCTCACACACACACAACCTGTACACTTACACTTATGTGGACCACCCATTGACTTCAATCCTTACTAAAATGTATTTTTGCTGATGCAATATCACCTGAGACTACCTAATATAACTTAGCGTGTAGAAAATTCTTTCCCTTTCAGTTTTTTTGCAACGACCAAGTGTTGCACACAAAAATCTGGTAGTACCTCGTAGCGGAGACTTCATGGCGGCCTCCACCATCCCCACCAGCAGCTGAAGACTCTTGGGATCCTGCGCCAGACCAGACGCAAACGCTGCCAGGGCATCCGCATGACGCCCCAGATACTGAAGGGCAACACCCTGTCGGAAGTATGCCTGCGAAGAGAACCAGAAAGAGAGCATGTTACAATTATTATTCTCTTAAAGTCCCCTTGTGGTGAAAAACTATTTTTATTGTTGTTTATATGTGTTTTTAATATGCTTTCAGACAAACCATGTGCAAATTCAACATTTAACACCATTGCTGAGTATTTTATCAATTAAATTGCAGTTTTCCAAAAACCACGCTTTTGACATCATCACAGCTGAACAAGTGGATCAGTAGTTTGAGTCATAGATATTATGTATATATGCCACATAGACTTATTCCTACTTGTCACTATTGCCTCAGCTCTACTTCTGTTATGCTCACACTTATTTACATCTATTGTATGTAGCATCTATTAACATATATATCTATGGTCCGAGCTGTGCAAATGAGTAGAGGGCAGGGATTCATTTGCATATTTATAGATCCATGTATACTAAATGAGACTTACATTCAAGGTGTTTTAAAACATGAAAAAAGTCACAAGAAACTTTCACATCTGTTATTATGATCAACTACAGGGGGACTATAAATGAAAATCAAAATCTTTTTCTGCTTTCACACCAAACGCAGAGCATCTGGCATGAAATGATTTCAATGCTAAGTCAATGTAAAGACGTGTTTACACGCATCTGGAGGTCATGCAGCGCGAATAAGGCATTAAGCGCGGTGTGGTAGACGCGAATCCACCTCATTCATGCGAATGATGCGCGTCCTGTAATCACATCACTACTAGAGCAATCAGTGTAGTTCTCGCGTTGAAGCACGAATTACCCGAATTGACGAGTGAATGATACGCATTGAAGCACGAATTACGCAAATTGATGCGAACTGACGCACGAAAGATGCACATCGAATTACACAAATTGACTCGCGAATGATGCACGTTGAAGCACAAATTACCTGAATTGACGCAAACTGACGCGTGAATAATACGAATTGAAGCCAGAATTACGCAAATTGACGCGAACTGACGCGCAAATGATGCATATTGAATTACACAATTTGACTCGCGAATGATGCGGATTGAAGCACGAATTACGCAAATTGACGCGTGAATGATGCAAATTGAGCATTGCCGTGGGAAACACGCAAGTTGAAAAATCTGAACTTTGGGGGAAAATCGTGCTGCATTAACCAATCAGAGCGGAGTCCCAGAAGCCCCTCTCATGACATACATTTCCGGGTGACATTTTAATCAGTCGAGACATTTACGCGGAAATTTGCGTCATGGGAGGGGCTTCTGCAACTCCGCTTGCTTCCTGTAAATTAAGAAGCGAGTAAACTCAAAATGTTCAAGCGTCCAATTACATGCGAATAGTCGTTTTTGCCGCCTCTACCGTGTTTGGTGTGAATCCAGCATTACATTCTCGCTCAAACATTGCTTTTGCTTATTGCCACTTCATGATTTCCCAATGTTTGTTCTTTGGTGACAGGTGTCAGTAGCCAAAGCATTTTGTCTTTACATTGACTTTACAGTTATGCATTACGCTATGGTATATTAGTTAGTAGCCACAGTTCCTTGGAGAACTTGCATTTGACAGTACACATGAATACCATGCACTCCCTTCACGTTACAGCCACTTCAAGGGAGCACTGGATGATAAAAGCCCGTCTGTCAATCATCACTACACAGCTGATCCAGTAACTCCTGCACTCCCTGATATGGAAGTCATATCTCAGACATAACATGCATGTATTCATGTTTTCAAAGAGGCAATCTGAATCCTTTGATGCACACCTGAGCAGACCGACAGCTCACCCGGTGTGCCACGGTAAACACCTCACTAGTTCACTCTCACAGCACATAATACCCTCTCTATATTCACCACGAGATGATAAATACGTATGTCAGCATTCCTGTTTGCTTCAAGTGTTCCTAAATACGCAGAAGAGGTCGAAAAAGGTTCGGATCTCCAACTCTGATGTTCATTAGATCTGCGAGAGAGTACGGCCCACTTCCAGCAGAGCGCTGACAACTGTTGAGGGGGCAGGAGGAAAATTAAGACATGACATTGAATTTATGAAGGGCCCTATAATTAATATCACTTTGTACTGGGAGCGGCCTTTGATTACAGACTCTTCTAGTTTTTCGACAGCTTCATTGAAACGAATGAGGATGCAGATTCAATTCAACACATTAACCTTTGGTCTAACCGTGTTATTATAAGACCTCTCGAGCCACCGTGCTCATTTCGATATTAATTGCCTCTTTGTGTACGGCCCGCTGCTCCGCCCGCACCGGCATGTGATTGGTCGCATTCGGACGCTCTGTGTTCACATCCACGAGAGCACTTTTAAGTTCCACTTGGCATCAATATCCACCCGGAGGCAAATGGATTCGGGTGGGGGAGTTTGTTTCAGATGACTGGGATTCAATTCCATTTCTCTAATGCAATTTTTAAGCAAATGTGTTTTTTCTTATAGATAGAAGAAAAGGAGCGTCGTAAGCGGCACATGCAAGCATGCACGGACACGACATTAGTTTCAAATTAGAATTAAGTTGATTAAATGACAAGCCCGGCTTTGTATTGTGTCTCCACCAATTTCCAAAGCTCTAATTGGTCGATTAGCGCACAGAAATTCCCACCGCAGACGCCGACGGCGCCTGTGATTTCATTCTGCATTGCTTTCATTACTGACGCGACGCCGGTCTCTTTATCTCTCATTTCACTTCATTAACTTTAACGCATTTCATTTCATATTACATACAAAGAAATAAGGCCTGCGCAGCCATAATCTGTCTACATAAAGTAGGTTTGGGAATCGATTCATAAAAACCTAAAGCAATCGGATACGCTTCTGTAGCTGGATTGCTTTAGCTGAATAAAAGGTCACAGGTTCGATTCTTAGGGAACACACTTACTGATCAAATACATGCACTGTACGTCACTTTGGATAAATGCATCTGGATGCCAATTCACTACCTAGCAACCTAACAGAGGTACCCTAGCCTAGCAACCGATTAAAAATGCATCAGAACATTATAGAGACATGTGGATTGGATCGTTTCACTTGTGGCTTGGAGTGTCATCACTGGTGGATGCCAGTTTACTCCGAATGCAGAGATTAATGTAGATAAATTGTGCACATAGTAATAGCTCTATAGATTCAAATAAGACTTAAATACTTCTCTTTCTCTCTCTCCAGTGAATGTCATTCACAACGCCGTTTTGAGTTTGCTGTGGGATGAGTGATTTGAACTGAGGTGACATATGGAGAATCCAACCATTGGCACTGCTTTGGCACCTGACATCCAAAATGTGATGCTCCATCCACAGTTAGTTACATCTAATCATAACTATGGTCAAAATGCAGAGACAACTGTCAAACACATCTCTTACACAGCTCTGATCCAGACTCACAATGTGCTGGGCTGAGAAATTTAGTCCGCACTGCCATCAGCTTTGGTGACATAAAAGCCGTTTCCTGCTACATGAGCTTCAAACCCACCAAATTATTCAATTCTGCCAAGATCGACTGTCATTATTCACACTTTCTGAACACAAATCGTAAACCGCACCGGCCAGCACAGAGATTCAACCACATATAAAGAGCACAGATGCAAAGGCCTCTAACGCCACCTCCGTCAAAAGTGAGATAACGATATTAAAGCAACACTAAAGAGTTTTTGCTCTTTGCTCCCCCTACAGGTTAGAAGCGTAATTGTCCATTACCACTGTCGTAAATACTGCAGCATAGCTGGCTCTGATTGGATTGTAGGTCTGCCGTAAAGCAAGTTTTTGTAGTTTTTACCCGAACTACAGGACCGCGACCCGACGGTTGGAAACTTCTTTAGTGTGGTTTTGGCCGATAGAGGGCTGCAAAGCGAATGTGAAAGTGCTGTTCACCCTGTTTCGAGTGGATGAACGACTGAAACTGTTTTGGAAACGTTATTTTAAGGTAAAAAAAAAAACTCTTTGGTGTTGCTTTAACAGAATGATCTTGCCACATATTAGAGGTTCATCAAATACTTTAACTTCAAATCTCCTTAATCCCAGTCTCAGGTCATTCAGAAGTGGTTTGTTGGAAGAATCCTTTAAGAGTCTGATAAAAAAATAAACAAGCTTCAAATATGACTGAACATAAGAGTTACTTTTCTACACATTTATCTTCACCAATGACATAAATAGCCGTAACAGGCAGTCAGTTCTACAGCAGGTGAGCGTGTTGCCCCCTGATGGAGTTACTGGCTGCCTAGCAACACTCGCTTGGCAACACTCGCCCGGCAACACTCGCATCCTTCCTCCGTCTCACCTGCTGAGCTCTTGGCTCAAACTACAGACAGAAAAGTGATAAAAAGTGTGCTGATAAAGACGGAGCAAACGAGAAATAATTACTGAGACTCGCCTGCTATGCCACTAATCACATCACCTACACAAAAGAACAAAGACCCAGCGAGGGTAAACATATACGAGACTGAATAACTTCATTATAGCTCATCTGTACAGACATTTAATGGCTTGCCTGCTGTGCACCATGCTTTGTATAACAATATTATATAAGCACAATAAAAAAAAAAGTGCATTTTCAGAGTTGAGGAAGAAAATAAATGGCTTTTGAAGGTACTTGTTTAAAGTAACTTTAAAAATTAGATGTACAGTAGCTAACTAAGAACAGATATTATGGCTCTTTCAATGAGGCGTTTCTTAACCTGCTTGTCATAAACAAATGAGTACCATCCACGCCAGTAACTAACGAGAGAATGATGACATGAACTCTCATTGGTAGCTCTCCCGAAACTCGCTCGACATTTGCATAAAGTTAAACTTTTCTTAAATTTCTCGCGTCGCTAGACACGCCCATACGGTCGCCAACGATCACTTTCCGGAAACCGGAAGTCGCCCGGTTTCCATTGAAATGAATGAGATCGCGTCGCTCTGCTACTGCTCGTTGCTGGCTGTCTGAATGGGGCGTAAGGGTGGTATTCATATATGAACTCATATGCAAAAGCCTCTCTGTCAAAAATGAGATAATGATCTTATATGAGTTATATGTTCATCAAATATTTTCACTTCAAATCCACTCAGGCCATTTAGAAATACTGCTTTGTTGAAACCAGTAAGAGTCTGAAAAAAAGTCAGACGAATTTACGCTGCGTACACACCAAACGCAAAGTATCGGGTTTCATGTTTAGATTACTCACAGGATTTAACTTCGTGCATGCAAATTTTCAACTTGAATTTTCAAATTGTGTGAAGACACAATTGATGTGTATAGCGCATTTTGCGGCAATCATTTGCATCAGCCCGCATGAGTTTGCGTCTATTTGCGTATTTGCACTGACTTTGTAAGTAATCCACTCACGCAAATGATTGAATTTGCGTTTTTTGTGTGTAAGGCCAATTAGAGGGTTTTGTATGGAGCCAGAATGATCTCAACAATAATTCATGCAAAAAGCACGATGCACACATGTATATCCAAATTCACACGCATGAAACCCTTATTTATGTGCACGATATATATTCACAAAAAACGATTCACATGCACAAAATAAAAATAAATAAGGATAAAATACGTTTCACAAACGAAAAACACAATTCACAAATGTACAACTGTGTAAGAAAAGTTTTAAATGTTTAAAATTCATGAGTTTATCGTGACTGTGCGAATCGTCTTTGTACATTTGTGAATTGTGTTTTTCATATGTGAAACGTATTATATATATATATATATATATATATATATATATATATATATATATATATATATTTATTTATTTGTTTATTTGTTTATTTATTTTAAATTTTTTCGTGCACATGAATTAGGTTTCATGTGCGGGAATTTGTGCATCGTGTTTTATGCGTGAATTCTGGCTCCACAGTTTTGCATCTGAGCTCTTCAAATATTGATGAAAAGTTGTTTTCACAATCAAAAAAAAGTTTTTTTTTGATGCATGAAAATATTTTATATTTTATGCTCTATTCCTACTTGTAAACATAGTTTTGTAGATTACACTTATTATTTTATATTTTTGTAAAAATGTAAAATATCATCACACAAGTCACTTTGGATAAAAGTTCCTGCTAAATGTCAAACATTGGAAATCTAGAGCGACAACATCAAACATGAATACAGAAAATTATTTTTATTAACAAAATTAAATAAGAGTTTTTATAACCAATGCACAAAACGTTTGCATAAATTAAAATAAATATGCATACAAATATGAATCATTTAAAACACCTGAGCTTATGTCACAACTAAAAATCTAATTATAGTAGCGTTTCTACTTGAAGTTACTTATTCGTCAACACTGAGTATTTTCTACACTTTTCAGCACACGCTGGTGAGACAACAGAATGTGACATCCATATCTAAATATATCTCAGCTGGTGGCCCAAACGCATTTACTGTGCAATCACACGAGCGCGTTTGTGCGCTCCATCGATCGCCGATCCGCATCACACTGTGAAGGGATGCGCCGAAAAAGGTCACGCTTCAGGACCGCAATCAATGCGACGCATTGCACATTCTGAGTCTGTCACAACTTTCTCATGCGATCCCAAACCTGCTGAAGAAACTCGCCATTGTAATCACAGCTGTCTGCGGTGTCATCTACATAGGAACGCATGACAGACGGACGCTTGATTTCATGTTAATTACGCTGTGCTTCTGATGCCCAAACCTCTCAATTCAGTCTCACGATTTATAATTGGACAGTCAGAATCCTGATGTGAAAATCAGAGTGGTTTTATCTTAAAATCTTTCACGTACACTTAGACTTGAAGGAAAATAAAAGCGTTCATGAAGCAACAATGGTGGCAGAATGGGACTTTGGTGAATTAACAGATGCTTCATTTATTGATTGTTAGTTACATTAATCTGGACCAGATGGCTACAATGGCAACACTGTCTGGCATGAGTGGAGAGATGCGACTGAACACATTTCTAATGCATCGATCAAAGCGCGTGTGTAGAAATGATGTAGCGCAGTACTAAGCCGTTCACATCTGGTGGGAAGTTTCTCCAAGACGTGCCAACATTTCTAGCTTGTTTCTCAACATCGCTGGCTTGTATTTCTACCTTGTGGTTGCCAATCCTGAGAGAGTAAATCTATCCTTTACCACAGAAACAGAAAAAAGCGTTGCGCCCTGCAGGAGCATGTCAGTAAAGCAGTAAATGTTACATGTTAACCTTCTCTTCTCCTGCCAATTCCCTGGAAAAAACACGTAGACACGTGCTTCAGGTGAGCTAAGATTGCCTGACCTTCCCACATTACCCTTCCAGATCATTCATCTTCAAAAGCCTTACATGAAATTATGCTAAATCTCAACCTAAATGTTTCAAACCCGTAGGACTTTCTTTCTTCCCTTAAACACAAAATGAGATACAGAAGGAGATTTGAGAGCTCCAGCAGTGTTGTAATTGTTCTTGTTTCATGTTTAAACCTCATTCTGAGTTCCCTAGTTTGTGTAAAAGCAATGTATCATAAGATCATCTCAAAAATGAATTTAATATTAAACATAAATGTGAGTGAGTCTAAAACATTTACTGAAGTAGATGCCATTTTCTTGTATTCTAGTACCTTTTACATAAACAATTGCTTTTATAGCCTAAACGCTTTCTTAACCGTGTTGTGTCCTGGCCATAGAATATACAAAACATGGACGTAGTGTCCGTGACGTCAACCTTAGGTTTCTAAAGAGCGTTTTTGAAGCCAAAAGTGGGTGGAGCCAGCAATCGGCATCTTGGCAAACGCATCACTGCGTGTCACTCCCAGATGGAGGAATGTGGGTGGAGCCGAGCGGAGAGCAGCGGCAATCCACCTGTCACTCAAGCTGCCGCCCCCCCAATAATGCAAAACTTTAATGCTTGATATAATTTAAACAAATGAGTTGAAAAAATTTTGTTCCAGTTGTCATAAATGGCAAAATAAGCTATATAGAACAAAAACATTTTTGCGGTAAAGTTGGGCATTTTAAAATGAGGGTCTATGAGGATTGATAACAACTCATTTCTAGTCGAGATAAATAATAGGAAGTTGAAATGACTTGTAAATCCTAGTTGATTCAACAAAAAAATTTAAGGCAGCAAAGTATTTTTTACGGTGTGGTTTTGTGGTCCAATCCATTAACGACTATTTCCACCCTCACATAAGACAACAAATTAGTTCAATATAAAATAGTCCATTTACTGTTGTGGATGTGAAGCAACCCTTACGATACATTCACGCGGGGCGAAAGCGTTAGCGCTTCTCATTTACTTATGGGTAACGTCATGCCTTGCGGAACTGAATTGTGGATCCGTCAACGTTGCGTCACAGCCGTTGCTTGCTGCTGAAGTTGATCATTTCTCACCTTTCATGCGCCAAGGCGTGCTTCAGCCAATCAGATCACCTTTTGCAAATAACCTAGTGCTATCCAGCCAATTACGTTTATGGAAGACCGTAACATGTGTTGCACTGATTGTGATTGGTTGTTCAGACAAACCTTCCGTCAGGCGTTAACGTTTTCGCCCCATGTGAATGTACCATTTATCAACTTTTTTTTCCTATCGTTTGATATTTCTGATGGAAAACAGGAGTATTAATAAAACAGACAAAACAGTGCCAAATAATAGCTAACAATCTAGCAATCACCTAGCAATTAGCCGAAACCTCATAGCAACGTCATGGCAACATTCTGACCACCACTAAGACATCTTAGCGACTGCACATCAATGCCCAAAATTATGCAGTAATGTCATATTTTTCTCAGAAAAACTAATCTTGGTTATTGACCAATTTTGTTGTCCAAGCTGGTGAGTGTGAAATATTACTGAAGCATTCAGTACCAAATTTACTCTCAGTCACTACATATAATGACTAATAAACCACACACACAAAAAAAACAAAACATGGTCAACATGGGCGCCCGCAACATAATACAAACGCTGAACATCCGTGACACCAATAAAAAGGAAATAAAGAGACGCTTAAGCAGATGTTTAACTTGTTGTTTACATGTTGGTGGACACATAAGTTAGCACAGAAGAATGAGAGAGCAGTGAAAAAATGTTGAATATATTTTTCCCTGCCGATGTCTGGTTATTGTCCAGCATGACTGTTGTCCAACTATTCTGGAACAACAAACACATTGAGATCTCTCAGCCGATTACCAAACAAACGCAGCTTAATTCACAACACATGCACTGGAATAAATATAGTCCTGCTAATTCAAATCCCTTCTGCAATCCAGAGATTTTAGCAACTTATTCTTGCGTGCACGGCTGACATTGCTCTGCCATCCGAATTTTTCCCATGGGTGCACACTTATTTCCATTTCTAGATCTTTAAAAGTGTCATTTGTAATAGCTGTCATTGGCTGCAGGGTGAATGTTGTACATCGGTAGCGGGCACCTTCATCTTTATAAAATCTACATAAAAAATAAAAACTGATCATATTTAGACATGTACAATTCATCAATGCATCAAATGAATGCGTGACTTTATGGTATTTCATCTAAATGTATTATGTTTTGGCTGATGTCACATTCACAATGCAATCAATTCCTGATGGTGAAAACCAGATCCAAACCATTACAAAATATCAACGTTTGACTATAAAATCCATTACAAACTCCACCTTATGTTCAGATTAAAGATCTGGAGCCGGTTGCATCACCCGGACATTAAAAAGTTAGGTGTACCGCTTACGCTGGGCTCAACTACATCCAGTGCTGTGATAAATACTTAAAGGTTCAAGTGTAAGATTTTTGATTGTACTAAATAAAATATAAAATACTAATATATATCCGTAGATAAGCCCCCCTAAAATATGGCCCATAGACACTCATGAAAAACACTCAGGGTTCCCACACCTTAGTTAACTTCAAATTCAAGGACCTTTCAAGGATTTTCTGGATCCAATACCCTCAAATTCAAGGACTAAATGTGGGGACACATTTCAAGTTGGAGCAAGGTTACATTGTGTTACCTTTAAAGATACATTGTTACAGTTCCCTTTCGAGGGAACTCGCGCTGCGTCACTGTGGTGACACTTTGGGGACGCCTCCAGGGGTAAGTGTGTCTGAATGTGTATATCAAATTCAACTAATGGTGAAGCTTAATGACAAAGACGGGGTGACGCGGGAGTCAGGAAGTATATCGCTATCTGAAATATTCCCAAAGACGTCGTTACAGGGATGCAGGAAGTATGGCAAGGGAGACGCAGCGTCTCGTTCCCTTCTCAGGGAACAACAGTTACATACGTAACCCGAGACGTTTTCATGTGTCAAACACAACTATGCAAAAAAGCATTTTGGTATGAATCAACATTCACATACAGAAGATATAAGCATTTAAAGCAAACAGTTTAGCACGTGTGATTAAAAAGTCTAGAATTTTTCTGATATTATCCTACACTACACAGGGAATAATATGGATTTTTTTTTCCAGAAAACTTCTTGCATAAAATAGATTCAAGCACTTTCAATGACCTGTACCTATCTATGTATATTTTCAAAAACTTCCCAGAGCCTTGATTTTTTGTTTTCTTGTATATGTTTATGTTTTCAATCTAAAGATGTGATAGCTTTTTGCAAAATAGACATAACAGGTGCTTTCTTAATAATCAACAAAAAGCACCATAGACTATAAGTTGAACACATGGCTCATGATTCGCCAAAGGTCGACTAAATGAGGATTAAAATGGCACATGGTTTCGAAGGCGAGTACATTGTTAAGTTCGGTTATTATCCGGCACACATGGTGATGTGATCTGGTTAAAGGTAGCCAGTTTTCAGCGTCCACCTGCGGGGAGATTAAGACACAACAATGCAAACAACAAACCTTAATTGAAACAGCCGTCACCAACTGTTCATGGCGTGAAAGCTCAGCCCAAAATAACAGGGCTAATCTGCATGAATATTAATCTGGATTCCTGTGGGAAGCTAATCAAACGTCATTAATCTGCACACGCTTGGCTTTGCGAAAGCGAAAATGAACAGGCCTGCGTGCCAGCTGGAGGATACCTGACCCCGAGGACCGTGGCCGGAAAAACAAGCAGGCACACGCAGCTCACATAGAGAGAGACGAAGAGCACCCGGGGCGGCATAAAAGCGCACGTACGCGGGCGAGAAGCACCAGGGGGCCGCGCTCGATGGGCGACGCTATCACGGTAACGATAGCATCCGGCCGAGTCGTCCCCTGCGGCGGGGAGCCGCGGCACGGAGTGCACTGAAGTAGGAAATTGAGGCCGCCGCGAGTTCAGCTTTCTTCCGAAAAAGCCCTGTTTCGTACGACAAGGGGTTTAGGCAATTACTTGTGACAATGGCTGGCATGGCAACCGAGAGAAAGATTGATCTGGACACGAAACAACTGTGTTTGCTTTATTAAAAGTAATTCATCACTCTGCTGGGGTGTAATGGTGCTCAGAAAGAGTCGGTGTGGGAATGTGTGCACGTGGACGGGCCGTCAGGGATTCAACTTTATACAAACAAACGTCCTAAACTCGACTGGATGTTAAAAGAAAAGCATCCGAGTGACTTCTGGAGCATAAGTATTCAGTGTACAGTTCTCACAACTGATGTGCTTTCAATACCACCTGCATTCTGTAAATGCATGCCAACATTCAAGGCCTCATCTCGGGGAGCTGTGAAATAATGAGATGCCATCTCATTCCAGCATCTATGGCTATACTCATGGCAAGAACCGTTTCATTGCAGCCCTGGGTATTGAACACAATGAGAGACATTGCTGGAGACTCTATAAGAGAAACTGATTGTTTTTATTTAAAGTCATTGATGTGTTGCAGAGAGGCATTCAGTCTGTTCAACCCAATGAAGTATCATGTGAATAGATGGAGTTTGGGAATTTTGCCCAGGTGCTGTGTCACCTTGCTCCGGGACGACCCGCTATGCGACTGGCACTAATGGTCACGTGAAGGACAGAATGAATAAAAGAAGAAAAAGATAGTGCTGGCAGGTACAGACATAATTGCGATGTGAGATGCATAAGAGAAGTGAGAGCCAGAGGCGCTGGCGATTTTAGCAGAGAGCCGCTGATGAAGGTCACTGCCGTCCAGCTGCGAGCGAACCCAACGCTTCTCAGCACGATCCATCTGTATACACACTGATCTACTGATCTTTATTGATAGACAAGAGCAGAGGGTTTTAAATAGAGCTTTTATGCTCAACATCTACCCTAAAGGCATCTTTTGACAGATAAGTTAAGACATAATAATGCACAAATTTAACTTTGTCATAATAGTGCTTACATTTCATAAATTAAAGGTAGGGTAGGCAGTTTTGTAGAGAGGGTAGCAATAGCAAGCTAGCTTTTAAAGGATTAGTCCATTTTCTTAAAAAAAATCCAGATAATTTACTCACCACCATGTCATCCAAAATGTTGATGTCTTTCTTTGTTCAGTCGAGAAGAAATTATGGTTGTTGTTTTTTTAGGAAAACATTCCAGGATTTTTCTCATTTTAATGGACTTTAATGGACCCCAACACTTAACAGTTTTAATGCAGTTTAAAATTGCAGTTTCAAAGGACTCTAAACGATCTCAAACGAGGCATAAGGGTCTTATCTAGTGAAACGATTGTCATTTTTAGCAAAAAATATAAAAAATGTGCACTTTTAAACCACAACTTCTCTTCTTCCTCCAGCTGTGTGACACGCCAGCCCGACCTCACGTAATTGCGTAATGACATGGAAAGGTCAAGTGTTACATATATGAAACGCACATTTGTGGACCATTTTATACAATAAACTGACACAAAGAAAGACATCAATATTTTGGATGACATGGTGGTGAGTAAATTATCTGGATTTTTTAAAGAAAATGGACTAATCCTTTAAAGCATAAAGCGTGCCGGCCTAGGTTACGCCTTGGTTTTATACTTTTGCATAATCGTCCACATCGACACCACAATAGCAGCACGACCATCAATGAAGAAGCCGCTTGGCAAATTTAACCCACAAACAAAGAAGAAACAGCAACTTGTTGTGTATGTTTTGAGATGACCAGCAGTGAGGGAAGTAAATAAACAGCAACTAATGTTAAATCACTCCTCAACGAGGTCCATCTTTGTTCTCAATGTCGCATACCTATGATGCAGATGGGAGGGGTTCTAGTGGACCAATCACAGCGCTTGTGGTCCGCGTAGAACTGACGCGCTTTTAAAAATATGGTAAGGTGCACGTCAGGCTACACAGAGGCTACAGATAACTTACGGCGTAGACCTTGCGCACAACTATAAATTGGACTTAAGATCTCACCCTCCCTTCGAAGCACTTTCCGAAGCCACGCCTCCTCTAAAAAGTTTTTCTTGATCCAGACGTATTTTCTTAATTGCTGTTTTTAAGACTGTCTGTTTATTTTAGGAGAAAAGTGAGGTAGTCACTGTTTGTCTTTCATTTTCACAGGGTAATCGAACATGCAGGGTTGCCAGATCTGCATAACAAAACCATATGAAAACTAGCTCAAATACAAAAACTTTACTTGCATAAATATAATTATTAGATTACGATTTGACACAAATATTATGGTCCTACACCTTTAATAGTTATATAAATGCATTTAGACCACTTAACTTAGATTTAAAGATTTATTTTCAACCAACATAATAAAAATGTTTCTGAAAAAAAATTGCCTATACCCTGCCTTTATATGCTTGGTTTTATAATAGCATAGAATATGCATTACTTTAATACACAATTATTCAACTGCACAAATAGACGTTTACAAATCTACAGTAAAATATTCTGTAAAGCTGCATTCAAGTGCAAGTGTGCAAATAAAAGTGACTTTACACGCCTCGAAGGCTTTCAATACGAGAACACATCTGTTTTTGCATTTCTCATGCTTGCCCCATTTAGATGAGCGTGCACGCAAGCCAAAGACGCAATTTATATCTGGCTGCAAATTAGCAAATGTTTGTTTGTCCATTACGGTTGCTTGCGGGTCAATTGGGCGCAAGTGGAGCATCGCCGAACACAGTGGCGTCTTTGTAATCTTTGGGCCGGACGCATCGAGCGTCGCTGTTCATCTGCAACAGTGTAAACAAACAGAACGTAATTACAAGAGCTGCGTTATGTCTCTTTCAATGGCCTTGAGCATTCTTGCATAAGAACCCGCAGCCATAATCAGAAAAACATCTGTGCGAGCAACCAATGCGCTCAGATGTCGAGCCCAGACCCGCGTACTCTTTATGATGATGTACCTGGAGCAAAATAATAACCATTGAGGTCTTTGAAGAGCGCTGCGTCTGCAGAATAATTTAACTTAACGGAAAAAAAACGACTTCTTCCCAAACTGCAGTGAATCGGGATCCTCCCTTTCAGAGCCCAGCTGACGGATACAGATAGTGCAGACCATTAATGCTCCGGTTTGCTTGTATGATTCAGATCGGAGACCTCCAGGCCGACCGGATTCAAAGAGTCTTTGTGACTGAAGCGCAGATGAGATGAGAAGAGAGCCACTGTGTAGCTGACAGCACGCCAGACTCTGCTGATGTCAGCACGGAAGTCGAACATGGCAGACGCTTCCTCCGGAGCTAATGAAACGTGGAGGTTTTCCTTCATCGTTATGCATGCAAGATCCTATCCCGCCTCTAATTATCGCCCGGCTCTAGGTAGGGTCCCGATAAAGGTTCGCTTTCTAATTGAAATCAAACCTGACCTCTGGGGAGTGCTGATGGGTAATCAGACATCACCGCAGCTCTCGGACAAACTTCAAACACAATAGATGGGATCTGAAATTAAATTCATTAATAGCTGGGGCATCAATTACATGAGGAATAAAATCGAGTTGTTCCTCACAAAAATACGACTTAGAGAAATGATATAGTGGATATCGTGTGTCTGGGTCATTGCCGTACAGTAATAGCTCTTTCAGTAGGGAGCGCAGGGTGCTAGGAGGTCACGTCGGATGCGGCGGCCATCTTTATTCAAAGGTGGTATTGGGTTCAGTGACAGGGGCAAATACAAATACCATTTAGTCGCCCAGCCCGAAGATAATCTACTTTCAGTGGCAACGAGGAGCACATAAAGAGCCATAAGGGAGACGTGACTCCTACACACAGACGACAGCCTGACAGCTTTCCGCAGAATAAAAGAGGAGACTTTATGATGTAAGAGCGTTAGGGACTGTGAACCGGTAACCTGACTGGCGCCGGTATGGGAACGGTGTGAAAACACTGACTGCCTTTATAGTAAATCAAACTAGCAAATGGTCACGTGATCCGTTGGCACATCACCAGGAGATTAAACATCGGCCACAGAGCTTCTTCAGTATGGCAGTGTGACGACTACAAATGACAAAAGCATTTTTGTTAAAGCATCACTTACTGTCATATCTACACAAACTACAATACTGTATACAACTACTAAGTAATTAATCCGCTCCATTTCTGTTACTGACATGAATAATACATGGACGTATTGATGTCGTGTTAGCAAACACTTTTGTCTTGGTGTATCGTGTTAGTTTAACAATTATAAGGTTTGGATCTTCAACATTTGATCAAATACAGTTGCAGTCATGACAGGGTTGCCAAAAACAACAAAACCAACCTAGGGATGGCAGATAATTTGCATGCAATATCATGCGCATCTCGTCAGTGAAGCCGGTTCCTTGATTAGTAGTAAATCGCCATCAGCTGCTTTCAGATGGAGCGGCATTTACTACACAAAGCTGTAGTTCACTTCGATACGTCGTGATAATTAATGCGAAATTGCCCCGATTGTCAGTGAACTATGGCTCCCTGCTGAAAAGACCAGCATGGGAATTATGCAGTCTTTGCTGGTTTAATGCTGGTTTAGCTGGTGGTCACCAGCATACCATCACCAAAATACAACATATGCTGGTCTTGCTGGTATGACCAGCATGGGAAGCTGGTGCTAATGCTGGTTTGGTGCTGGTTTAAATCTTGTTCACTAGCAAACCAGCACCAAAACACAACATATGCTGGTCTTGCTGGTATGCTGTTTTTTCAGCAGGGCTTTGTGTAGTAAATGCGCTCCATCTGGAAGCAGCTGATGGCGATTTACTTCTAATTACAAAACCGGCTTTACCGACGAGATGCGCATGACAATCACATGCAAATTATTGCCCATCCCTAAACCAGCCCAATGGCCAAATAAATCTAGCCCAATGACCATAGCCCAAATACCAACACTTTATTTTTAAAAGTAATATAATCTTATCTTAATATTGACTATGTTTACATGTACACCAATAATGCCATTATTTCCAATAATCAAGCACTTAAAAAAGCAGCTAACTTCTTCACTTTTTTTTTTTTGATAATTCGCTAAAAAATGTGCTTATAATTCACACATAGCCCAAGGCAGAGCACAATTGATGAACTCACACATACTGTCCTCTGTTTTAATTCACTTGCGTTAAATGACATACACGTCTTTATGAACTTATTTTGTAATTCAGTGCATGATGAAGCAAGAAATATCTGCTGATATGACTGCTGACAGTGAGTTGTGTTGACAGAGTTCAGAGAAAACCTCCTAATCTCAAGTTTAAAACAAATTTGCGCTTAAGGTTTGTGACAAAAACACACGCGCACCTCAGTTAGTGCGGTATAGATGCGATTAAAGTGTTTACATGTCCGCATACTCCGATTAAAAACGGTATACGTCACATGTTTGAATATGATTATACTTGCTGCGATTATGACCTTAATCGCATAATTTTTTTATCAAAGTACTGTGTTTATATGAGCCTATATCGTACAAATCCCATTATAATCGCATTATGAAATGTGGTCACTGACAGCTGATAAACAAAATCCTTTAACACATAACACGCAGGAAAAACAATCCCACCCGTTTTAAAGTTATCACTTGGCAAAACCCATTAATGCACCGCTGGATATTTCCATTATGGTGGACAACTTGTATATACAACTTTTTGCTATACTATAGAAACAGCCGCTAATGCCGTATCTATGTATATATATATATATATGCTAGAAACACCATAAAAACACTTCAACAATTACAAAAAATATGAACATTTTGTTACTATAATGAAGAGTTAACACATATAAGTGTTTCAGTTTTGTTAAACTACTGACAGACTATGATGGACCGCATATGGAGCTAATTACGAATAGAAGCAAAAATAAAAACTTTCGCCCCTTTAGCCGCCTTTATATAAGTGGATGAAGAAGAGAATGACCTTTACAGCTTCCTCACCTGACACATCTTTTCCCTAATTCTCCTCTTCGAAATGACAAAAGCACAGCGAGCTGCCACCCAGCCCGAAAAAACGCTAGACGCACATTGACGTTTCGCGGAGAGACTTCAGATTAATTACGGCCCCTAGCTGGAAACACGACCCGTCCTCCTTATGTCTAACAGAAGAGCTGTTCAACGCTGGGCTGTGAGAGAAACTAAAGATCACTTCATACCATCGCTAGACTGTTTACTGCTTACAAATGCAAACTGACGTGCAAAAATAGAGGCCAATTTTAAAGTATGTGTTCATCACGATACTAATACTAAAGTCTTGGCTAGAAAAAAATCTCCCATTTTAAATCAAAAACACGGGTTGATGGGATGATAGCTTCTCGTCTGGGGCGCGTTGACAGCCTCGAGCTAATTTCAAATAGGGGGATTTGTGGCTATTAGCAGAGACCTTCATACAAGGCCTTCTGGACTCTTGAGCCAATCGGCAGCCGCCTCAAATGTCATCAGCCGCAATTACAGAAACTCTCTCGTGATTCAGAAATCGACCTTCACGGCACAAGATATATAAAAAAGCTGAATACATAATATCACTGGGGAATCAGAACCAACATAACTAAACACTGACGCTTCTATGTGAAGTGTAAATGATATTTTCTTTATTTACATTTGCAGGTTTCTGGGATTTAAACGTGTGTGCATACTGATGACGTTTTATCTACATATGCTAATTCACATGCGGTTGTTTTGAGTAAACGAAGCTAACGTGGGGAGAGATAACGGCACTGATTCTATTTAACGTTTAAGAGGATCATTTAGCGCGGAAGCGTTTGCTGACTCCACTCGAAAAGCCTCTGAAATAAGCTGTCTAGGAAGTGATCACGCTGAGCGGATGGTAATGCAGTAAAGCTTTTAGCATCTAAACAAAATCACATTCTCACCGTTCAACCAAAGCTTGTTCACAGCTTGTGAATTAATAGTCACTCGCTTTTCTTTCTAGCTGCGCATGCTAAATAAGTTCGAGAAAATTTCAAACAGTTTGTAGTGCTATGAATTGAAAATGATCCAACTACGTTTCTTTTACAGCTTCTAGAAATACTTAAAAGCCCCTTAAATTATATTAATATGCTAGTGTACTGCTCATAAAAAATCTTCAAAAATGAACTTCTATCACACACATCCATTAAAGCTCCACTGTGTAAGATCTACTCCCATCTAGCGGTGAAAGTCTATATGACAAGCAACTGAATATTACTTTCAAGCCCTCCCCATTCGGAACGCGTTTTAACTCGTACGGTGGCCCGGCCGTGTCATGCCAAGGTTAACATGGCTTCCAGTTGCTACAAAGCAAAAGCAATGAGAAAAAATGAACAATTTGCAATGTCCTTTGCCTGTGATCCATCAAAGCACACAGATTTATGTTTAACATGAAAAAAGTCTGATTGTCATGATATGTCCGCTTAAAATCACATACAAAAAGCAACCATGACGGGTTTAAATGGACGCGAACTAATATTATGTCAAAGTACAATGCTTATGTTTTAAGTAAACGTTACATGTCCGTGTATATGTAAGAGCTTTCTCTCAGATTGGTGAAAAAAGATCGCGCAACTTTCACTTTATCAGAGTATTATGTCAGACATTATGTCAGAGTACAATGCTTATGTTTTAAGTAAACATGTTACATGTCCGTGTATATGTAAGAGCTTTCTCTCATATTGGTGAAAAAAGATCGCGCAACATTCACACGCTTGTAAAATGAAACGAAAGACGCGCAGATCAGACGCTTTTATCAATGAAAGCCTAAAAATAGCGCTGTCACCGTGTGTTTGTGCTAGAGCTCAGAAAAGATGAAAACATTTATCTCAGTACCTCAGATTACATAAATGGGCGGAGAGACGGCGTGTGTCTGTTCGGACACATTAAACCACATGCATGTTTACACTAACAAGCGTTATGCATAATCATGCTAAAGTTAGCCAAGGAACTATACAACTTCAAGTTTACAACATGGACTGTATAGATGTAAACGAATATGCTGAATTACCTGTGGAGAATATAGAAAGTGCAACTTCAGTGTCCCTTGAGCCCATCTTGGAAAACTAACTCCAATAGTGACTTTGGTCTTGATGTTTTTCCTGTCACGTTGTCGTTTAAAATCCCCGTTTCGCATCCTTGGCGATTTGTTTTAATGTCCTCGAGAATATGTCTTCAACAGGCTTTCAAATCAAAGCATTAGATCGCAGGTTCATCACGGTGTGCGGTTGTTGTAAAATCCGAAGGATTCAAGCTACGCAGGTCACAGGCTGGATACGTCATCAAGCCTGGTTTATTTAAATTAACTGAGCATTACATTCGCAAGTCATACGCATATTACATCAATTTACAATTAACTAAGAATAATTGTCAGCTTTATAATTGTTAATATTCTGAAATAAGACTGTCTTGATGACGTATACCGCCTACACATGCAACCTCTGGAGGCTTCAGCTATCGGGCAGCGTGAGTGTAGAGTGAAAGCGCGAAAGGCGGAGCTTGAATTTCAGGAATGTCCCTCGTCGGCGAATGTATTTCAAAGATGGAGGCACAACATGGATTCAGCCAGAGAGCGCTTCGACGGTATGCATTTTATATAGCAGATTCTACACTTACGAGAATATTTTGATTAGTGGGTGGGAAGTAATTACACATGAATGAGCACATACTTTTGAAAGAAAACATGGGTTTTTGTTAAGAATTAACTCAATAAAGTACACAGTAGAGCTTTAAAGAATGTACTAAATAAATGACAAATAGGATCCTTTTAAATGAGAATATGCCTTAATCTCACCTGCCACCAAGCAGCAATTTTAAAAGTTTGGTAGATTTGATGTAAAGCGAAAAATTTTGGTTTTTAATAAGAATGCACCAATATACAATTTCCCCTGGTGGTTTCGCTGGGGAATTGCAGGGGGTTCATGAGTATTTATGAATAAATAAATTAGGATTAAATAATAAAAAAATCTAAATACTTACAAAAATAGATAGTTTATTTATTTATCATATAACCATTACACAACACAACAATATATCAGAAAACTGATAATTCATTCAAAATGGACAGATACATTTTAAGTAGCAATAAAAATTTATGTTTTTGAAGTTAAACATGCAAATGTCCTATTCAATTATTGAAACATTCACTTAAAATCTCAGGGGGTATTTCAAGTAAACAATTTAGGACAAGGGGGTTCGCAAAAGTGCTAGCCTCTTGCCCCGATAACCTTCACTTATAGGGAGGAAAATATATAGGAAAAATATATTTAAAAACTTTTGCATTTTCTCACAGATTTTGTTGTGTACCTATGGTGTGTGTGGTATTCAGGCATCTGGTATTTAAATCGCGCAATTCCACTTGCGATTGCGAATTGTACAGGAAGCAACAGAATTGATTTTCATTGACGATCTGGATCTTGTTGCAAAATTTCCTCCAAACATACGGATAGTTTGGCTTTTTAATCTTTTTGCTTTTATTTTTATTCCCAGGATATAATCTGCCCTGATCATCGACTGTTTTTAACAATCGGCCAATGTCCAAAAGTGGGAAAAATGCTTTCTATCTGCCGATACCTGTTATAGGCCGATACATTGTTGCATCCCTAGATGTCTTTTGATGTCTCTGTTTTAGGAAATACTGCAACACATGAATAAAAATGGCCCAGATCAAATAATTTTATGTTCATTAAATGCCAGATTTTTTTCTATTCTAACCTGCAACAGAAGTTACCACTATGGTTTCACGGACCATTAAACATCTCCTGAATTACTGTTGCACAGTTTCACTCCACAACACCGGACTGACATCGACCTCTGGCAGGCCCGGACCGCCGACTGACACTCCATCTGAACTCACAAGCATCATTTGAGAGATTTTAAAAGACAAAAGCTTTGTTGTAACAGCCAGTACCTCACAGAGAAACTAAAGACTGATTCAAGGTCAGCAGAAAAGAACAGATGTTCCAATGCTGCGGCATACAACAGAGAGACAGAGCTATTCCTCTGCCATCTCCAACAAACCTCAGCAGAATATATAAAAAAACACTCGAATAAAAACAGCCATGTACTCATCTTCATGTTCTTCAAACCTGTATGACTTTATTCCTTCTGTTAATCTGAATAAAGTGACAATAAAAGTCATGGAGCCATAAACGACCTCAGTCCAATACTGATCAGGACTCTTTGAGGATGAGTAAATAAAGTCAACATTTTCATTATCGAGCCATTCATTTCTTTAAAGGGGATGAGTTTAGAAACAACTTTAAAGAAATGCTTTAATAGATCTAAGGAGGAGAGACCTTTCGACTGAAACAGACAACGCTTTCGCAATTGATTGAACTGTGAGAGGGATATGAGACGGATTTGTGATGGGGGATTCAACACTTCTTGTTGGATTCTGACAAGAAGCTTCAATCGATAGGCTGTGGATGACAAGGAGATAAAAACAACTGATACCATCATTTCTCCTCAAGTAAAGGAACTTAAAGCACATCTGCCTTAATTCTGATAGAAGATCAGAGATTATCAGATTAAACCCTTACACAATCATTACGATCTTTATTACGTAAAACAATAACAACATGAGATTAAAGGATTACTTCACTTTCATCAAAATAATCCTGATAATCCCAATAATTATGTCTTTCTTTTTTCAGTAGAGAAGAAATTCAGTTTTTTAAGGAAAACTTTTCAGGATTTTTCTCCACATAGTGGACTTTATTGGACTTCAACAGTTTCACTGCAGCTTCGATCCCAACCGAGACATAAGGGTCTTGTTTAGCAAAACAATCACCATTTTCACCAAAAAAAACCAAAAACTTTTCGTCTTGTGCTAGCTGTGTGACGTGCCAGTGCGACCTTATGTATTACGTAATCACGTGGAAAGGTCACATTTTACATATGTGAAATGCAAACTTGAAATGCAAACTTAAACTGACACAAAGACATTAATTAGTATCATTCACATACAACAGCGTCTGAACCCTCCTCTTTCTCCACACTTTTAAAAACTGGAGCTGTAATTTCACATACGTCATATTTAATTCAATTCAGTTCAATTTTATTTGCAGTATATAGCGCTTTTCACAATTGGTAATTGATTCAATGCAGCTTTACATTAAAAGAAGCAGGGGAAACACAGAAAAATCAACAGAGAAAATAAGTAGCGAAATACAGCCGCTATTAATAAACTTGCGAGCGTATTAATAATGTATCGTATACAAGAGGGTGCTAAGTTAAGCAAAAAAAAATGTAACCCTAGGAGAAACAAAAAGTCCTAGGAGGAAAAAAACCCTTGGGAGATATATATTTATTGACGTTATATATATATATATATATATATATATATATATATATATATATATATATATATATATATATATATATATATATATATATATATATATATATATATATATATATATATATATATATTTATATGGAATGCAAACGTGTGACCTTACGCCGTGATAACGTAAGGTCACGCTGGTGCATCACACGGCTAGCGCAAATGACGATGGTTTGGCTAGATAAGACCCTTATGCCTCGATTGGGATCGTTTAGAGTCCTTTGATTCATCATTGTTTGTATGTTTTCTGATAGTTGTGCATGAACACCTGCTTTCTGCATTGGGTCAAAAATGGACAAACCCAAGTATTGGGTTAAATTAACCTAGAAAATGTTTATTTTGATCAAACAATGGCTTTCAACAACCTAGCATTTTGGTTTAAAACAAGCCATCATAGGTTAAAATCCAACCCAGCCGTTGGGTCTCTTTTTAATACAAAATTGGATCCTTCAGATTATGCATATGCCAGCATCTTCTGTTTAATGTTAAGTTCTAGTTTTTCACAAAATGTGCAAACATCCAGTGATGTACTATAACGCACTATAATAAAGAAGTGGGATGTACAGGATCATTTGTGTAAATTCAGATGTTATTTTATATCTTGTGGAATATAGGTCAATATCGTGCAGTATGTCTCTCCTCAAGGGCTGTACTAAATTTATCTTTAATTTGAAAAACAATCTCTTATTTTATATAACTATAAATTCTAAATATATAGGGTAAAAAAGGTTTTTACAGATGTAGGAGACAGAATGGTTACACCCTGCATGTTTACTCAAACCTCTCGAACCATCACATGAAACAAAGCAAAACATACAGAAGCCCTGATGAAAAGACCCCATTTCATTTATTTTATAATCAATACAGTTCTTGCATGAATACAGTTAAGGGCTTATTTAATGTCAACACTTAACTCCTTAATTACAGCGTCCATGAGTAATTATCATAAAGCTGAAATAAATCACTAAACAGGTGGTTAAAGATGAATTCTTGGCATTCGGATAGGAAGCACAAACGCTGGCAGACTCGAGAGCGAGAGGCAAAAATATCCCTGCGAGAAAAGTGGTGGCGTCCTTCGTCCTTGTGGAATGTGACCTCTTTTTGTCTTTGAACGGGGGCAACAGAAACGGCCTGTGCTACTCGAACCAGATCTCAACAGCTGTCTGGTTAAAACCTTCTGATTCCCCAACCTGCCCGTCACTTTCTAAATCAAAGCAAACAAAGGCAAACCTGGCCTGAATGCACCGGTCAATCACAGGCCCATATTTGTCTCCTCCGCCCCAGCGGACGTGTGCAATTCTCCTCTCCCGACCTATTATTTGTTTCCGTTTTATCTGTGCACTTGATTGCTTGGGCCATTTTCCCGGCCGTTTCGAGCGTGTAAACATAGCAGCGCTGCTCGGTGGTCTCCTGACAGCCTGGACAGACAGAGAGGACAAACTACTGTCCTCTGATCCATCCGTCCCTCACAATCCTCTGGGTCGCACATACAGCGGTGAGCTCGCTTTATTGTACTGGCTAATTAGGCTGTCAATCAAAGACGACCTCTAAGGAATGAGGGAGGGACATACAGAATGGGTTGAAGTGTCATGTGACCCGGACAATATGATGATGATGATGATGTGCGCTGATGCTCAACTCCGTGTGAAAATAGATCTAAAAGACAGGATTTAAGACGTAATACGCCTTTACAAGAACGTAACCATGGTAACCAATGATAAAATACTATAGTTACTAGAGATGTTGTTACTGAATGGCTATGTTGCTGCAGTTTAACTGAGGTAAGGGCAGTAATTTGGACACAACTGACTGAATGCATGTTCGTCATGATCTTAGAAACATTTGATGCTTGAAATTATTATTATTAAGTCATGTTCATGTATGAATTCCTTAACAAAACTCAATATGAATTTTTGCCCACCATAATATAAAATATAATATAAAAATGTACCCCAGCCCAGTCACAAGGGCAGTATCCCTTTAAAAAGGTCCTCATATGTACCATTAGATACAGATATGTTCATATTTGGTACCAATATGTATCTTTGAGATACCATTATGTATTATTAAGATCTTAATATGTTTTGGTAACAGGGTCAGTGACAAAAATGGTTTGGCAACATGAGAAATTCAAAAATCTTTAAAAAAAACTTGTTTTAAAAGCATGCCTCAGGTATATTTCAATTTATGATTTTTGAGTATGAGTATTTATGATTTTTTTTATTAGATTTGCACCATTTTATGAAAGTTAAGACTGAATGGACCTGAAAATGTCAAATGATGTTATCCACCTTGATGGCAAAGCCTAATCTTAAAAAAAAATCATTTTAAAATATCACACAAAAAAATACATTTGATTTGTTATTACAAAATCTAAATTTTAAAGCATTTTTGTCCGGATATATGCTGAAAACAGCTCTGTTTTCGAAATAATCTTTGACAAATGATGTAAAAATGTATGTAAAAAATCATATAACACTAAACTAGATGTTAATATTTTATTCCACATTTTTTATGAATATATTGATATTTTTATAAAAAAAAAATACTAGTTACACCAATTGACACAGGCCCGGTTACACCACTTGACACAGACCGGTTACACCACATTGACATTTTTGCAATTATCCCCCAAATATTCTGTCAAAATGAAACAAAACCAGAAATTTTAGACTTGGTCCTCAAAAAAGAGAATGTATGCAAGTAATTTGCAAATTTATTTTGAAATGTTAACCCTTTAATTGAACCGTACGGACACAAAATAATTAACATCACATCATTGACCCAACAATATGTACCTCTGAGGTACAAATCTGACTTCTTTAGATACAAAGGGGTACTTTTGAAAGGGTATAGCCCCAGTGACCCTAGGGTACATATTTTGACCATTTTCTCTGACAGTGTACTGTACTCTCCTGTAAATATATCTTCATCACAACATAATATCCATACTTCCATTTGTGTTATTGTAAATTTAAAAATGTAAAGTGCATCTAAACTCTTTACTGTTATAGTATATATATTGTAACATTACAGTATTGTAACATTCCCATTAGACAGGAAGTAATAGTCTTTTAGCCTCAGCGATCTCTTCATCTATTGTGTTTCTCTCAATGCTTCCAAACAAACCTTCAGCAGAAGTGAATTCCCAGCTCAGTGTACATCAACCAGCTGTCAATCAAACACAACAAACACATGGCCTGATGGGATACAGATACAGCACAGCGAGGGGGTAGAAAGCGTGCAAGGACCCTCGGTCCAGCATCTTTCTATGCGCATCTGAGAGTATAAGACGCTCTGAAGTCAAGAGCTAATGAGTCTCCGTCCCCGGGGACGATGAGGTCCAAAGATTCAAAGCACAAAACTCGAGGCATCTCTACTTTTCATGTCCTTCTCAAAGAGAAAGACGATGACCGCCTCTATCTGTCTCCTGAGCTGTTGGCATCGCGACACAATGGCATACAGCCCTTTTTCCACATTTAATGAGACCTAAATTATCTACTTACTAAGTGTAACTGAAATATCTAGCTCGTAGTGTCCCGAAGGGGCGGAAATTTGGCTGTTATAACCACCTCGGCCGGCATATTTCAGGAATTAATCACTGTACGGCCCATTTAAAGCATCATTCTTTGTTAGTGCAATCGGTTCATATAGATTCTAATCTTTTTGCTGTCAACAACGATGCAATTATGAGGACAATAAGGTTTTCGGCTGCATAACTTAATGTTTTCTTTCATAATAAATTCTGTTCTGTTGTGCATTACGCATAAAAACAACCCCCAACTCCAAATAGGACGCTCGTGCCGCGTTCTGTCATACTGTGACAGTGCGGCCTATTAGCAGGCATCCGCTAATTAACAGTTCTTTAGCGTTTACCGCAGCGCGACCGCAGTCTTGTTAGCATCGTTTTCCAATGGTGTGAAAAAGCTCGGAGCTCATTCGAAATGCTTGGGGTTGCACGCTAATGATCAAAGGAAGCAACCCCTGATGACTGCGACGCGTGCTGGGCCGGCTCAAATTATGTCTGATATTATTGTGCATTGGAAAAAGAGCTGAAACATTTATGCGTCTATCGTCTGAAAGCCGTGAAAAACATCCGCGTCTGGAAGCCGCTCCTTCAGCAGTTTTCCGCCTGCGGTGAAAGGACAAAAGATCATTTTGCATGAATCTCTTCGGATAAATTTAAAGACTGCAGAGATGTTCTGCAGGTGTAGCCTGATACGCATTATTGCACACCGAGGATGAAACACACGTATAAACCCGTTCCCCCAGACTGCAATTCAAAGGCACTGGCTGTAGATGATAAAGTCAAGCTCATTATAAATTTGTGCGTCTGTTGCTATTTGTTTTCTAGATAGCCGGCTAATGAATGGAGAGAGATACATACATCTTTCTGAAAGCTAAACATGACACAACAAACAAAAGCATCTCCATTCTGTAAGGATTGTACAAGACACACATATATTCAAAATCGACCGGTTGTCTGAATGATTAGTTGACTAGTCTTTCTTATATAATTAGGCTGGTTTACAGTCATGTACACCAGACACCAATCGGATTTGTTTCTTATTAGTGACCAATATTTAACAGATCCAGTGAAGAACAACACGTTTTTTAGTCCAGCAAAAAACTAAAGGTTGTGCACTGTAGACGGTATGAAGTCTTAGGCCCTGTTTACACCTGGTATAAAGATGCATTTTGGTCCATCGGATCATAAGTGGGCGATGCTAAATACAGGTATAAAAGGGGTATGAAATGTTTTGAGCTCGTCCACTTTCCACCACATTCACAGGTAGTCGAAAACGCAGTCGACCGGTTGCTTTTGTGGTGTTGACGCGTATGTGATCTCATGTGTTCACATTTGTTCGAACAGCTGCAAAAGACTACCAACTTTCCAACAGGGCTCCATGACAATTAATCACAACGTTTTATTGTTTCGCAATGTTTAATTCTGCATTGTTTGCAAAATAAAAGTTTTTGTTTACATCATATATGTTTGTGTATAATAATTATTAGAGCTGCCTCACGATTAGTCGCGACTAATCATTTGCAAAATAAAAGTTTTTGTTTACAAATAAAATGTGGGTGTACAATGTATAATAATTATGTATAAATACACACACACGCATGTATATAATTAAGAAACATGTGCATGTCTATACAAGTTTATATTTATATATAATTTATATTATATATAAATATTTCTTATATAAATAGATTTTTATGTATGTGTATGTATTTATATATACATAATTATTATACACAGTACACACACATATATTATGTAAACAAAACTTTTATTCTGCAAACGATTAGTCGCGACTATCGCGAGAAGCACTAATAATTATGTATATATAAATACACACACGTGCATAGATATATTTAAAAAAATATTAACTTGTGTATATACATTTTTATATTTATGTATATTTTATATTATATATAAATATGAATAATTATATACATATTTTTAGGGCTGTCAAAAGATTCATCGTGATTAATTGCGTACAAAATAAAAGTTTGTTTTTTGCATAATATATGTGTGTGCACTGTGTGTATATATATATATATATTTTTATTTATTTATGTATTTATTTATTTAGATTTTGATATTCTATGTTCTATATAGAATAAAAAATATATACAAACATACTTTTTTTATGTATACATGTATGTGTGTTTATATATTCAAAATAATTATACACAGTGAAAAAAATTTTAATTATGCAATAACAAACTTTTATTTTGTATGTGATTAATCGCGATTAATCTTTTGACAGCCTTAATTCTTTTCCTAAAATTATACATGCATCTGTGTGTATTTATATATACATAATTATTAAACACCATACACAAACATATATTAGGTAAACAAAACTAAACAAAACGATTAGTTGTGATTAATCGTTATGCAGCCCTACTCTCCACCTATTGATCTAATGTGTGATGTATCGAACACAATGTTTTTACATCAGTCCTGACTTCTAGCGCGAACCTTCATTGTTCTTTAGGCTTCAACTGATAACTCTAAAGTGCCTGCTAAACCATGGGTTGAAACACCCCAAAATTTGGGTGAAGAAAAAGTAAATGTTTATTTATAACCCAATTGTTTCTGTCCAATAATTACCCAACCATGGATTAAAACAACCCAGTGCAAGCTAATTTTATAAACTGCATTAAATCAATTTAGATTTTTTGATTAGTAAGCTTTACCCGTAAGAAGCTAATTTTACAGCACAGCACTGCTGATTATTAAACGTGTTAATCAACTGGTTATTTGTAAGAAAACTATTCAATCATCATGACCCGTTTCTGTTCTGTATAAAAATTGCTGTGTTCTGTATTGTGGAAAAAAATGCAACGTTTCAACGCTCCATTGTTTTGTTTTTTCAGCCCATCTGGTATTCTCTTTAGTGTGCTGACGGCCCCTCGCGTTACACGGTACAGTTGTGAGATCAGAGACATAAGCTCCTCTCCTCCACCGCTAACCCTGAAACCAAACCCTCTCTCGGTCACAACAGCCTCCTGACCTGCATTTCCTGCGAGCGGCACATGGCAGGGAATTGGAAATGCGGTGGAATGCTAAGTATGCCAGTGAATCCGTGACAATATTCCTGGCTTGGGCCTTTTCAGGAGTAGAGCGAGGCTTTGTCAAAGCCCCGGTCTGAAATGTGACTTAAGAGTGCAGTCACTTGCAGGAAAAGACCACGGGAGGAACAAAATCCAGACGTTCCCTCCAAACCTCAGGATGGCTTTGAAGGATTATTTGAGCCGTAAAGTGCGTGAGATTTACGGTCGCAGTGCGTATGCGAGTGTGTGGCGGAGACCCCCTGCAACCGACGCAATATTTTTGCTTTTTTATCCTTAAATATATTTCGTCTCGTGGCTTTCCATTCCTAATGCTGCAGGTAAACATAGAAACACCCACATGTGCTCTCGCCTCATTCTGACCGCTTGAGAGAGAGAGTCACGGTCAACATGCTTTCCGTTTGCTTTTGAAGCAAACATATTCCAGCAAATGAAATGCAGTTTGAGGTGAAATAAATAGAAAACATACGGGTTGAGTTCTAGGCGGACTTATAGAACGTAAGGATTTGATCTACTATCAAGGGCAGATTGCGGAGAGAATGCCGGAGGAGTTGACTGCAGTAAAAGCAGTAAGAAGTAAATCAGGCTCCGACTGTACAGATTCCAGCTCTCCCTTCTCTCCTGAAAACATGCTTTCTCTTCTCATGACTTATACTGAGGCCGAAACAAAACAATGGCTTGGCCGAGGGCCGCCATGTTTATTAGAATGTCATTGATTGTTGGATTCATAGCTGGCCTAACGCCATCTTTAAGACACAGATGAATACAATTATGGCACGCACGAGAGTGACTTTAATATACTTTAGTGTTAAACAATCCAGCTGCAGAGACTTTAATTGACCAAACCGCAAGCGACTATTTCATGAAGCGCCGGTCTTAAACATCCACCTGCTTTCCTATTTCACTCCCTTACTGCTGCGTCACATACAGCTGCTTCCAGAAACAGAGAAATATAGAGACTGAGATGTTATGTTTAGATATACTACCATACTACTTCTATATGCAAAGAAAAATCCCACAATGCATTTAGATTTCTTCTTTGAAAAAAGTGTGACAAATGAAGCATTTATTTTTTAAAGGGATTTAGTGCAACTCAACAGTATAGCATAATTGCATTTCAATCGATAATATTCATCTCTGCATACTGTATACTATTTCACGTATGATTTAAAAAATAATGTGACATACTGTATACAGTGTAGTGCAGTATGCAGTCCATTGAATCCACACTTCAAAATTTTGCTGGAAGTAGTCATCCGGATACTTTTCGGCTACTGTTTTTTTCAATACTATGAATTCGGATATATTACTCCCCTTGCCTACTGCTTTTTGCCTACTATATAGTAGGGAAGTAGGCCGTTTCAAATATATGAAGTAAAATAGTAAGTCCTATACAGTATGAATATGGATGTTATTAATTAATTAGGCTGTACTACATCCGCCATGTTGATACATCATGAGACATACGTCGTCATAAGTTGGTTGTTAACTGGAATGACATTAAACTAGCGCATTTAGGGGACAGTTGTTAAGTTTTTCTAAATAATTTCTAAATAAAGCAATGCCCCTCCGTCTTCTTCTACGTTGGATAACTCCTCTACTGGTGAACTGGTACATCAAACTGGTCCATCAAATGAACACTTCGGGATCTTGCTGGACGTAGTAGGTCCTCCAGGTACTTTTTTTGCCTACCGTTTTTTGAATACTATGAATTTGGACTAGGGATGCATAACGATTAATCGTGATGAATCTATAGCAGAATTAAAGTTTTTGTTTACATCATATATGTGTGTGAACTGTGTATAATAACGTTGTATAGATAAATGCACACACATACATGTATAAAATGTTTTCATGTGTATATACTAGTGATGCACCGATGTATCGGCCACCAATATTTATCGGCCGATTTTTTATGAATTTGAAACCATCGGCATATCGGCAATAACACGAGAAAGGCCGATACCGATTGTTTATTAATTAACTGCATAAAGAAATCCATTAAATGTAAAAAAAAAAGAGTTAATAACAATAGTTGTTAATAAAATAAATGCTGTAGCAAAAACCACCTTTGAAGGTTGTCATGCTGTCTTATTATATTTGTTTTAGCTTAATTTGTGCCTCTCTTATTATGTTGGTCAGTTGAATGTTAATTAGATCCAATCCATGTTCAGTAAAAATAATTTGATGCAGAAATAAACTAGCTAATAGACCAACTGTATAGTATTGTTTACAAGTGTTTAATATCGGTATCGGCCAGAAGTTGTCTGTTTAAATCGGTTTCGGACCAAATAAATCATATCGGTGCATCCCTAGTATATACATTTGTATATTTATGTATAATTTATATTTTATATAAATATAAATACTTAATATATATTTTTTCTTAAAATTATACATGCATGTGTGCATATTTATATATATATAGAAAATTATTATACACAGTTCACACAAATGTGACCAGTCACGGAAAGTAGGGACACAAGTCGGATCTGGGCATTTTGAGTTATTCACAGATTCTGAAAGTGCAGTTTCTAAGCTTTCCAACGATGTGTAACACATGGAAATCTGATAAGATTTGGAGAAGTTGTGGCCATTTGAATATAGGAACTCAGAAATACTCAAACCGAGAAAATCGAGACGAAAGGGACTCTTCTTTTCAGCTGGGGGAGACAATAGGGCTCATTTACATCTCATTTAGCTAAGCCATGCCCCCTGTAAAACCCTTTTTGAGATGTTCTAGCATCATATGTAGTATTTTATGAACAAATGACAACCCGCAAAAATAAACATGACTCTTTTACCTTTGTGGGGATCACAAGTCGAATCCAGTCTGTTTCAGATTATCCAATGACCATTATTTGTCCACAAATGCGTATAATCCGTGAAATATAGATTGTTTACATCAGATTTCGCATGAATGTCTGGTAATACAATATAATATATAATCTGAAGACTATTTAAATCGTAACATGTAAGGGTATATGAGCTTACACCCCGTTAAACACATGAACCCGCCTTCAAAGTTTGTATTGAAATTAGGGAAGTAGTATAATAGATCATCCAAACAGCGCCGTCGAAAACGTGACATCCTTTAGAGAGGTTACCAATGGCTCGCTCGTTCCTCCATCAGCCAATGACTTCATGGAAAATATTGATAGACAAAACATGTAGCCAATTATATGAAGAATACAACTATATCTGTGTAACTTCTGTGTGTTTGGACTCATGCTGCGCTGCAAAAACTGACATACAGATGACGTCAAAGTACCGCGAGAGCGAGTCGAAATTAAACTACTCCGTAAGATTTCTTGAAGAGCTCTCGCGGTACTTTGACGTCATCCGACTGCGGCGCCGCATAAAGTCAGTGACGCGGCTGACGTACGATGCGGCTGACTGTTATTTGTTCCGCCCCAGCTTCTTTTATTTTTCTTTTGTTTTGTGCGCCCGAGCTTTACAGTCTGGGGAGACGCAGGCTATAAGTTTGAAAAAAAAAAAAAACTTAGCAAACATGTCTGAGGAACAGGGCAGCGCGTCACTACAGTCACGTGACTTCACGCTCGAGCCGGAAGAGAAGACAATGCTGAATAAAGTCGTAATTCTGCTATTTTTGGACCAAACTGTATTTTCGATGCATCAACACAATCTTACTGACCCACTGTTGTCACATGGACTACTTTGATGATGTTTTTTCTGGACATGGAAACCATACATAGATTTTCAATGAAGGGGAAAGCTCTCGGACTAAATCTAACGATAAAACATCTTAAACTGTGTTCCGAAGATGAACGGAGGTCTTCCGAGTTTAGAACGACATAAGGGTGAGTCATTAATTACATTATTTTCATTTTTGGGCGAACTATCCTTATTTAGTAGTCACGCTGTTCCCTTTGGGGGCGGAGGCGAAAACACAAGCTTATACAGTATGTAAATATACACACAGACAATGACGCCCCCCGCTGCACGCTAGAATCTCCGGAAAAACAAGCCTATTTTAACCGCAAAATGTACGCTTTTAAATATACAAAAACTGCTATCTCAAACATGGAGAGGCTTCTTCGTGATCTTAACTAACAGATTCTGCAATAAAACGAAAATCACAAATTTCGAAAAAAAAACTTTGTTTCTCATTTTCTCGAAACTTGTGCTGCCGACTTGAGTCCCTGGTTTCCGTGACGGGTCACAAATATGGGTGATTCTCGTGAAATTAGACTTATGAGGTGTCATTAAACATTTTGATTAAAAAAAAGTAAATGCAAAGTAAGAGTATCAAAATAAGAAGCAAACATCTCTTCATGTACTATTTTGCACATGATTTCAAATGACATCATACAAACCAATTTTGTTGTTTTTTCCACATTTAAGGGGAAAATTTTCATTACCGCAACATGTCCATGACTGGATTGGGGTTCTTTGACATGGAAAATTTATAATTAAAAAAATCTAAAAAATAAAAAGTTTCAGTGCATGTTATACTATAAACATTTACAGTAAAGAAACATGTGATCATTGGTAAATGTAAAGACAATAATAAGGAATACAAATGTGTCCAAGACCAATTTTCTCATCCTCCGCAACAATTTTCAATCATTGTTTAAGCGCAAAAGGAACTAAAAAAAGAAATAGTTGTAAGGAACATAATTGACTGTGACACTCAAGATGGCTACCAGGTAAGCAGTTCTTATTTTTTCTCTCCAGATAAAAGTTGAAATTTTGTTTGTCATAGTACCTAGACAACTTTTTAATTCTCATTGCTGAAACATGAGTTTGTAAATGTATATATTTAATGTAATATCATGCTGCGGTAATGATAATTTTTATAATGATAATCTAAAAACTTTAAATAATTTTATAGGAAATATTTTTAAATCCTCTAAAAATAATGGATATAGTAAATTCAGACCTTAATCGTATATGTGTCAAAAAAATTGGCTTCAAGGGCTTTTTAAAAATTCTGCTGCTGGACATGGATTTAGTGAGAATCACCCATATATGATGTAAACAAAAACTTTTATTCTGCTATAAATTAATCGCGATTAATCGTTATGCATTCCTAATTCGGACCTACTACTCGCCTCGCCTACTGCTTTTTGCCTACTATATATAGTATGGAAGTATGCCGTTTCGGACGCAGCCATAGTCTGTGGTCACATTTCCTCACAGTGCTGGTTCAACATCACCTAACAGCTAACAGACGCTACACATGTGTAAATAAATAGAAAGCAGAACTATTTTAATATCTAAAGTATAAACACACATGCAGCACAAATGACTGTCATTTCAAATGCAGTACAACACAGCTGAAAAACAAATCTAATAAAACAAGTGTAAAACTCACTTAAGATCAAGGGCTGTTTGTTTGATGCAGCTATGATTAAAATCCCCAAATGAAAAGCTTTATTATTAGTTTATGTTGCATGGTCATGATGTCAGTACTGTCTGTGTCCTCCAGCAATAAATACATGCACTTATCTTAATGTGAGATAACTCAGGTGCGCTAACCTCCTACTAAACAGCTGATAATTACGCTTTCATTTGTTCCACTCTTTCCAGTTTTCGCTCCCAGCCGGAATTTACTGAATCTGTTCCAATGAGTAATTATCATTTAATAGCGATCCCGCTCAGTCTCTTTGCCTGGAAGGGAAGCACAGTTCATCTGAACTAGCCGGTACCATAAGCCGAATTCAGTATCCTTAAAAGATCAACATTCAAACCTATGATCAGACGCTCCAGACAAACCTCTCGTCTTTCTATGGCATGTGTGATATTTGTTTAAAAAGAGCTGGAAAGGTCAACACAAATCTGGGGCTGCATCCCAATTCATGTACTACTACTACTACACATTTTATTTAGGCCCTGTTTACACCTGGTATTAAAATGTGTTTCGGTTGATCACAAGTGATGAGAGAGATGCATGTACATTTACATATGGTGTTTTAATCCGTCTCCGTTTCTGTCCTAATAACTTTGAGGGGATAGTCTATGGGTGAGTGGTTAAAACACAAGTGGGATAAATGACGAGTTTAAATTGATGCACGCTAACTGCTTGTGTTGTTTTTAAACATGCTGCACAATGTTTTGTACATGTATATGTAAGAGCTTTCTCTGATATGTCAGAGCAATTGATGAAATAACTTTCGCACGCTTGCAAAAGGAAGATTTTGGTGCATCAATGATAAAATAAAGGCAACGCCAAACACTGTGGGTTCGCGCTAAAAATCAGGACCGATGTGAAAACATTGTGCTCGGTACATCACATTAGATTAATAGGTGGAGGGAAGTCGGTCTCTTGTGGCAGCTCAAACACATTTGACCACATGAGCATCAAGTCAACATCACAAAAGCAATCCAGTCACATGCGTTTTCGACTACCTCTACATGTGGTCAAGAGTGGACTTTTCACACCGTGTTTAAACTTGTATTTAGTGTCGCTCCCTTGTGATGACGCCAAAATAAACGTACATTTCTTTTTTTGGTCAAAATAACTTAAGAGATTTCTGATATTCAATCATGTAAGCAAAGTCAACAATAGTTACTAGTGTTTGCTTCCATTAATTTATTTATATGCGCGGCCAAGATGGCGACGGCAGGCACCGCCTACTATTGGCTTCAAAAAAGCTCTTCACAAACCTATGGGTGACGTTGCGAACACTATGTCCATATTTTTACAGTCTATGGTTTGGACGGCTATAGACGTCTTTTAAACTGTTGGGAACCTAACACAAGTGAAAATGTATTCAGAAAAAGTGGGGGATATCACAAATGAGCATGAAAATACATAAGCCAGCAATTTTATTTGCCAAAAAAGCACAAAGCATCTGAGCAACTTTGTACGAGTATCCAGAGTATTTTGTGGTGATTGTCAGGGTGAGCATCTTAATAACTGTTGCTTACTTTAGGTTTTAGATTGAAACAAAGCCCAGATCTTATGCATCATGCAATCATGCATCATGTGTGCTACATACACAATACATGGATCAAGGACAAAACAACAAAACAAGCAGAAATACATCCTTATCCCTAAAGCAACATATGAGCTGGCTCAGTAAGCAAACACAATAAAGCAACATATTGAACACCTTTACAACCACCAGCAACATTTTCCAAAGAAAAGTCAAAATCTACTACGAGTCAAGACAAACTAATCCTAATCTTGCATTCTAGTCAGCCAGAGCAGGAATTGGAAGCTATCCTGAATGTTTTAGGGCTTTACTCGTGACTCAATGGGCCAAAGCCCTGGCTGGGCTTCACACTGGGGATGGTCTTTTACGATTGGCTGTTTAAACGGCTTTGCATATCAGCATCGTCTAGAGAAAAAGTAGCCCAGACAGAGCGGATGAACGCTGCTGTCCGACCGGCCCGGATCACACGCCGTCATAACTGTGCAGCTCGTATGGAAAACGGCCACTGTCACAACACATCTGCTTGCAAATGATAAGCCGCGGAGAGCTGGGAGTGTGAAGGGACGGAGCGGCTCCAAAGGAAATGGAGAACCCTGGGGAGCGCCAGCTTAGCGATGACCCAGAGAGGGGACACAAGTCTCGGCATTAGCTGGCAGTCGGCGCTTTATTTGGTTACGAGAGATTAATAGAAGTAAGCTGCTTTCGTTGTGAGGGCCGAATTATTTCGCCCGATGATTCTCTCTCTTGGTTATTGGCCTGGGGTCTCCTCCAAACACACTATCACATGACTCCATAGCACTGCTCCTCCAGGAGGTGCGGGACCAATCAGACTCAAAACTAATCCTCATAGTATACACACGTGCGTGACAAAACCACTTCCGTATATTTAGCATATTGTGTATCTACAATACCAGCTGCCATTATAGTGGATTTTAGCATCTTGTGAAAATTGATATGCGGTTGCTAGGCTGTTCTGACTGACATTAAGCATGTTGTGAGGCGGTTGCTATGGTGTTTTGAGTGGTTGCAAGTTGTGAACACACCAAACACGAAGCATTGCGTTACTCGCTCTAGATTCCTCGCAGGATTTAACTTTGTGTCATGCAATTTTTTTGCTTGAGTTAAATATTTTCAACTTGCACAAAGGTTTGAGGAAAATAGCGTGTGTTTTGTGGCAATCGCGCCATCTAATTTGCGTCATCCACATCGCCTTATGCCAGTTTGCATTGATTTGCGTCGTGCATTGACTTTGTATGTAATCTACTTGCGCAAATCGTTGAATTTGCATTGTTGCATAAACATCGTGATCAACAATCACAAAATACAACTCTTCGCATTTCAGCTTTATCTTATTTGTTATTCCTTATGTGATGATGTTTACTATATTTTAAGTTAGCTTACTCTTGCATTGAATTGTGGGTAATATAAGCCATTAGAGTGCGCATGAATATGCACAAATTTACACTAAAAAAGTAGAACATACTAGTACTGTAAGGACATACATTTTACCATACTATGATTTGGGACATACTAACTCTAATTTCGCAAAATTTTTTACGAGAAATCTAAAATTAGCACTAAGGAATAACACAAAGGCTGCATCTGAAATCGCATACTGTGACAGTAGGTACTGAATTAGATGAAGTACCTACTCATCGACCGTTAAAATAGTAGATAATATATAGTATGAATATGGATAGTATGAATGAATTCGGACTTAATGCATCCGCCATGTTGATACATCACGTGACATACGTCATCATAACAAGTAAGTTGTTAACTGGAATGACGTTAAACATGCAATTTAGATACAAAGGTACAGCTGTTTAATATATGTATTTGCATTTAATTACAGCTGCGTTACCGCTTTTGGATATTTTTGAATAAAACAATGACCCTCTGTCTTCTTCTTCGTTCGATAACTCCTCTCCTGGGGGATCGCGGTATAGAAAGCGTCCATCAAATGAACATGACAATATCTTGCCGGAAATAGTAGGTCATCCAGGTACTTTTCGCTTAGTGTTTTTCGAATACTATGAATTCGGACATACTACTCGCTTCACCTAGTGCTTTCCGTCTACTATAGTTTCGGACCCAGTCAAAGACTATAGCATGAAGATCTGTAGTAAACCGTATCATGAAAATCATCATCATTACATGAAAGTGTATCATCTGTAGTCTTCACCGTGTGTCCTGCAGGATGCCCGCGGGCAGTGATGGCCCTCATTATCATCTCTCTTCCCAACACATTTGAATACAACACATAAAATACAAATATCGTAAATCTATTAACCAGACAGCTAAGTGATTTAGGCACAAATAATTATTTAATTGTACGGATACAAAAATCATGGCCATGGTACGTCATAGGTCAAAGGACATACATGACAATGGAAACATGGCGGATGCAGTCTAAAATATAATGTACTGTAATTGTTTTACTTAGAAAAGTAATAGCACACCTTACCTTAACCAATCACATTACATCATTTATGTCTGTAGCACAAAACGGTTCAGGATGAATTACACACCCAAGTTTAAAACTATAGTAAAACTAAATAAATAATTAGGGGTTTGTTCAAACATTAAATATGAGCTATAATCATAGTGATGTTTGCTTTAGCAAGCTTCACTAAATACAGCTAAGATTTTATCATCTGTTGAATGTCAAACGATGAGGTAACCAAAGTTTAATTGGGTGCAGAACTGATATTGTATTACAGGTAATAAATTACATCATAAACCGGCGAATTATAAACGCTGTGATGCGATGCTTTGTAATTGCGGTAGACAAAGGATTCAGAAAGACCTGAACATGTCGTCTCATACTCGGCTGAGGATTTGTGTGGTCTGTCCATGATAAAAACACAACCATGACTTCACACCGTACCTTCACCCAACAATCGTTCTGCTCGAGGAGTGAGATTCATTATTTTAATGTTCACACGTTGCCATCTGTACTAGAGACATCAAACACATCCGTGCACTCGCTCTTTCTCTCAGTCATCCCCCCCGTACTGTAATCCCACAATGCACAGCTCTTTCAGAGCCAAGCAGAAGAATGTTAAGAGCTATCATTAGCAGCAGATCTGTTGGATTTACTCTGAAGGCGGAGCATTTGGGAACGCTTGGAAAAGAGAATGGAGATTTGACTCGTGTTAATCGCTACAAGTTACTGGTGACTTCAGGAGGAAAGTTAGTCAACAATTGCCAAGATGCAACAGAACAAAACGTAGCTAAGGTCCAACGAGAGTGTACTAAAACTAAAGTATAGTCCTGTTTTTGCAACACGAGGGAGCTTTAAGAGAAGCTGAGCGCTTGTAAAAACACATACGAATATTAAACGAGTAAAAAAGTGTAAAAAACAGACCTCCGCGTGTGCTTAACTCTCCTCAGAGACTGTAGTTAGAAACTTCATCAAAAGATTTTCTCCAACTTTTCTTGTGCGCTGCTTAAAGGAGACATTTCATGAGAATTTTGTAAGATGTAAAATACATCTTTGGTGTCTCCAGAGTACATATGTGCAGTTTTAGCTCAAAATATAATTTAGTATAACATGTTAAAATTGACACTTTGTAGGTGTGTCCTTTAAAATGCAAATGAGCTGCTTATGCAAACACTGATCGCCATAATGGTGGTTTGTTGAAATTGAAACTCAATTGTGCTGTCAATTATTTTTTCTCTCTCTCTGAACTAAATGGCATTGCAATGATTGTTTATTGCAGATTGAGGGGTGGTATTATTATAATAAGATCCCCTTCTGACATCACAAGGGGAGCCAAATTTCAAAGACTTATTTTTTTACATGTTTGGAGAGAATAGTTTACCAAAACTAAGTTACTGTGTTGATCTTTATCACATTTTCTAGGTTGATAGAAGCAGTGGGGACGCAATTATAGCATTTAAACATGGAAAAATCAGATTTTTAAGATATGTCCCCTTTAACAATCTCATGCACTTCTGCATCACACGTAACAAAGCAAAGACACCGTTTCTAATCTTGAAGACCTCAACTGCAACATTAAACTGCACAAAACATTCATTGTTGCAGCTCAGGTCCCAGCGGCTTTGCATTGCGACGAGATCAGCAGACGCAGGCCGCATGTAGACAAGCGCGACAGACGGCAGTGGCGGGCGTGATGGGACACCGCCAGACATGCTGTGACAAGTCATTTGTCGTAGTTAATAATTCATATAGGCATGTTAGCACCACGGTTACACACGTGTGTATTAGCAAAGACGGCTGTATTGACTGCATGAAAATTTAATGCGATCTGAATGACTGGGCAAAAGAACAAAGAGAACGGATGATAAAATAAAAATCTGGTTTTGAAGAGACCCTTTCGATTTAAAAGCATCAATGAACGATGATTTAATTATTAACTACTCACGCATATATCGCTGAATAATTGAAAACATCTTTGAAATCGCTGCATGCATTGCTTCGGACGTGCTGACGCAGCATTCGGAAAGATGATGGATGTTTTGGGCAATTTGTTGCTCGTGCATTTGCAAACCGTTGCGACCTCTGAACTCTTGAGGTTGGATTGCGGCATGCGTTGGCATCATAAATTCTCATTACGCTGGCACAGAAATGAGAGCGTGTGCAGGGGAAACGGGGCTCCTATGCGTACCGCATATCATTTTGGAGACATCCTCGGAGCGGATTTTTCCATATCGGCCACGTCTCCCCGGACTCGCGTGGAAAATAAGAGCAATGACCCTCTCAGCGAGGAGCTGGTGTGTGGAGAGATCTGCTGTTAGACGCCTCCAGCCACCGCACCTTATTATTCAGACCGGCACAGGTCGCTTCGGCTAATTTCAGCTGACACGAGAAGACCGAACTGACGCCAGGAGGTCCTGTATCCTTCGCACACACTTATAAGCAAACATAAACACACTAGTATGCAATGCAGCTATGGCAGGCAAGCTTAATGGAGAATTGGTTTCTTTGACCAAGAGATGGTTTAGTGACGGCCCCCATACACATACATATATATTTAAAACTCGAAGTGAGATGCCTATCTAGAAAGCATCTTTAGAAATAATAATACTTCCAGTTTAGATCCCTTAGAAGACGGCTGACTTAATAGGCTACTCTGTATGATATCTGATCCCCGCTCCAACAAATATAAGAGATCTTTTATTAAACAAGACTAAATTTTTCAAGGTCTGCCCTTAATACACTATAAAAATCCCTGTTCGCCGCATAAACTCTCCCCATTTCACCTCGTTCTGTTCAATTCTCCTCCACATAATCACGTCTCAAACCATCTTCACTCCCTAAATTGAATTCTAATAGGCAAACAATGAGCGTGACATCAGAATTTGCAGGAGAGATCGCACATAATCCAACATCTAAATTAAACCCAAATTGGAAGGGCGTTGGTGATTTGCGGAGTGCATTAATAATAATAAAAAAAGAGATGTGATTCTGGGGCGAGCACGAGTTGAGGTCTGACTCCCTTTTCTTGCCCAACGTCTGGACGTGGTGACAAATGCAGCTGTCGACTGCGTGAGTGACCTGCAGACGCATGCAGTCTGCGAGAGTTTCACCAGCTCGTATTCTTTCTACAACAATTCAATAATTGTTTATAATCTCTGTCTCGAAACTAATTTTCGTTTTCAAGTAAAATGAAAAGATATTTGCATAGAGTATATCTTAAAATCTTATGCAGTTCGGCTTTTTAAGAATCATTTTGTTTGCAAAACGAGACAAAATAAATTTTCAAACATTTTGCTCTTTTGTCACGTCTATGTTCTGCTGTTTAAACAGCCTGCGAGTATTTTGATTTGATATTCACTGCTTTCATGCATCAAAAAAATCAATTTTCCACCCCTCTTTCTTTAGCACTGCAAAGCTGACTGGGCAGTACTGTTAGGATTAGCGATGACGTCTGTATGAATGCAATGAATGCAAATCCGCAATAGCGTGCTATCTAGTGTACCATTTCACTAGAGTATTAATGTATTGTCTCTCTGAAGTGACGGGGAGACGTCTTTGGTGAATTTAGCTGAACAAAAGGAATGAGTATTGGGTTGTCTACAGTATCAGTACTGCGAGAAAGTTTTCATCACGACTCCTTCGACTCCCGCTGAGACAAGCATTTATCCACAGCAAGACCAATCAAATGCCCCCTACGGCGTCTAATCCTCCCCTGATCCTCAAATGAGACTTGTTAAAGACAGGAGAATAAAAACACAACAAAAGAAACGACGCCAGACCCTCCAAACGACCTCTCTCTCTCTCTATCTCTCTTTCTCGCTCTCTCTCTCCTCACACTTCCTGCATTCCCAACCTTGACCTGATTTTCCTACATTCCCATTCACTTCTGTTTTTCTTTTGTCACTTCCTGCTCCCTCCATCCTTTGTCAAAAACTGAGTCAAGCCTGAAACTTCTGTCGTTCTTTACGATAAGGAGAATTGAGAAATGTTATATGATCATGTCATACAATAATCTCATCCATGGTAATAAGTAGAAATTCAAGCTCCAAAATATGTTTTAGGATATAGGGCTGTTAATCGATTACAATATTTAATCTAGATTAATCGCACGAGTTAAACAGCGATTAATCGCAACTAAATCGCAATTTTTATCTGCTCTATATTTACCTTTTTAAGTAATTTAACACTTTTTAAGTTTTTAATACTGTTTTCAACATGGGCGTTGAGAAATATGGATGCTTTATGCAAACGTATTTTTATTATTAGTGAAAGAGTCGGCAAAGTAATTTTTTTGAAAAATTCAGTTAAAGTTTTACGGTTTAAAAACAAAATCACTGCATCTATACCTTAACATCACTGGTAAAACGAATAGATTTGGCACACATAAAGTCAAAAACAATATATATATTCAACTTTTTTCTTTCTTTAACTGTTTGATTGACATTAAGACAGACAGCTTTAAGATCTACTGTAATGCAAGGATCTAATATAATCTTACACATCAGATATTTTTACCCAATAAGTAATCAAACATTTACTTAAGGCATAACAGATTTATCTGCATGAATTCTTGTATAGATAAGAGATAGATATTTTTGAAACTGTAATTTTGTGTAGATGTCTATAATATCAGGGTCATGTGCTTGCACATATGTATGCATGCTTCAGATGTGTCAGTCAGTACGAGGAAGATCGTTTTTGAGTCTTGTCGCTCTTAATTACTCATTTAACATAAATCAGGTCCAAACTTTATCTCTCTTAATACCTATTTTAACATCAAGCAACTCCAGTTCTTTCCAATTCCTGCAAGTTTTAAAACCGAAACCATGTATCCATATTTGCATCCATATTTCTCAAAGCCCATGTTGATAAGAGTATTAGAAACCTAAAAAGTGTTAAATTAGTTAAAAAGGTAAATATAGAGCAAATAAAAGGTGCGATTAATCATGAGTTAACTCATGACACTTCAATATAAATGTTTTCATTATAGAGAAGAAAGTCATACAGGATTGGACCAAAATTATGATAAAATATGAACAAATTTTTTTTTTTTGGGGGGGGGGGGGGTTGAAATGACCTTTTTAACGGGTTTGAGTGTCCCAACATTACATTTCCTCTCTCTTTCTTTCTCTCTCTGTTTCAGTATGATATCAGAGGATCTCATTCCATAAAAAATCCATATTTCATTTTTAATCCCACTTCATAATTACCTCCTTTATCTCAAGAGAGTCAAAAAAAGGAGGCCACCGGCTGGAGGAAACCTTCCCGAAACTTTTGATGGCTATCCCGTCCACGGGCAGCGCCGCTGGGTTAACAGGGCCTGAGAACAGAGGCAGAACTTCCAGTCTTCTGAGTTGGGTCACTTCTCCAGAGACTTGGCACAGGTACAATCGCTTGCCTAAAAATAGTCATGCGTCTCGTTCTGCTCCTGCTTTCTCTCATTCTGTTTTTCTCATTACAGCAACAGGCCGACGTTACAGAGACTTTGTGCCGCACTCCCTCCAGAAACATGAGAACAGAAGTCCTGCAAGAGTCTCTGTTTTCTACACGTCTGTGAAAGCCGTCAGCGTTGCTGTCAAGCGTGCTCCGTTTCCCACAATGCAGCTGATGATTGTTATTTGTACAGTATGCATCCTAAAGACCCCACAAGACCATTATTTATCTTTTGCGACCAATATGCACATTTAAATTCAGTCATTTTTCAGGGGGAAAACAGATCACAGACACCGATGACTCATCCTGCACTCCCAAACATTTATGCATTTGAAATGAGAACGGCCCTGCCACAAGCTAACAACAGCAAATACAGAATTTGATGAAAACTAAATCTTACTGGCTATTAAAAGAGAGAAAACATTGAAATATTTTAATAGCAAATATGTAAAGTAAAGAAAACATTTCATGGGGACCTTAAAGATTTCTACACTGAACCTTCGACAACTCAGCAGCCAAAATGTATTATTTTAGTGAGTATTGAACATCATTCTGCCTGACATTGATATGAATGGCACAGATTTCTGTTTCCCCACAGACAGAATAATATAAGAGAATAACATAATAGACCAAACAAGGATAAACATAACTCAAATAATTCTACAAATATACTATAAATAGTCAACTATTGACCACATTGCTGCAAGATTACTAATAAAAATAATTAACAGCCGAAACTGGACAAATTAACAAAAAAATGCAACGTTTTCAGATCTTGAATACTGGAAAAAAATAATTTAACACAATACAAATGTTTTTACATAGCCTGGGTTTCCCCATGCTGCTTTGCACGCAAATTTATTCACACTGCAAGTCTAGCATGGAAACCATGGACCAATTTTTCGCCTCAAATAGGGAACCAATCACAGAACGGGGAGGGGGTAGCAAGACGATGATGACGTCTATGCGACACACCGAAGCAGTTTTGTTTATCCAACACGGCAGCAGACGCAAAGTTACTTTTCAATGCAGCCTTAGACAATGTTCTAAGTTGTTTTTAATGCAAGTTTACTTAAAAAAAGAGCAACTTTTGGCCTTAAACTATTTCATATCCAAGAAGGATGTTTGGATATGGCAAGACATGTTAGCCACTGAGTTTTATAGGACCAACCTGCTAGGCATCGTCGTTGACGAAGTCCATTTAACTTATAAATGGTAAGTAGTATTTATTAATATCATATCAATATCATTATGCCTGTACTGTGGTTGTCACGGTGCCACTAAGTTTTGTTGCTTTTCAATATCAATATACAGCTACCGGTTTAGTTGCATAGCTTTCAGCTGTGTGAACACGTACCCGATAAAAGACGCATTTGATAGACATTTGTAGCGCCCAATAAACGGCTCTGGGCATTCATAAACCACGCCTCAAATACAAGAAAATGAGCATGTGGTCTGGTGTAAGCCAGGCTAGTTTTTACATGTATTTTAGGAACAATACAAAAGTATAGTAAAACAAATTTGATGAAATAACCCAGATCTTTAATGTGTCTTGGCATGCTCTCAGTCTTTTACATTTGCTGTTGGGTGACTTTATAGAGATTACGGAAAAAACACGGAAAATGCATCCGGAATTTGCCTGGGATGATTTTTGGTCCATTAACACTGCCAATGATTTTCCAGAATCTGTGCGAGCATTCACACACATACCGTAAAGATCCCGTAAAGACACGTGACATATTTAAAGTCCTGCACTAAGTTTGCTACCTAACCATGATTTCTCTCTCGAGATATCACGCGCATGCCGGATAGTGACGAGCTTCCTGATCTCTGTTTCAGTCCAGTTTGCCGACATTTCTCATTGTGAATGTTGATCTGCGTTTAAATCCCAGTGCCCAAGAGCTGAACCATAACTTATTGGTGCGATGACGCGTGCGGCACGCCCCTTACGCCATTGTTTCTGCTTCTTGTTCACACATAATTTGTTCTGTAAATGTTACTAGGTCCTCTTTAAAGGATTAGTCCATTTTCTTAAAAAAAATCAAGATAATTTACTCACCACCATGTCATCCAAAATGTTGATGTCTTTCTTTGTTCAGTCGAGAAGTAATTATGTTTTTTGAGAAGAACATTCCAGGATTTTTCTCATTTTAATGGACTTTAATGGACCCCAACACTTTACCATTTTAATGCAGTTTAAAACTGCAGTTTCAAAGGACTCTAAACGATCTCAAACGACTCATAAAGGTCTTATCTAGCGAAACAAATATGCACTTTTAAACCACAACTTCTCTTCTTCCTCTGGTCCTGTGAAGCGCCAGCGCGACCGCACGTAATTGCGTCATCACGTCAAGAGGTCACGGATGACGAATGCGAAAATACGCCCCAGTGTTTACAAGTGTGGAGAAAGAGGACCGGTCCGACTTGTGTCTTTGTGTCAGTTTATTGTTTAAAATGGTCCGCAAATGTGATTTCATATATGTAACACGTGACCTTTCCACGCCATTTCGCAATTACGTGAGGTCGTGCTGGTGCGTCACAGGACCGGAGATAGATGAGAAGTGGTTGTTTAAAAGTGCATTTTTTTTTCTTGCCAAAATGACAATCGTTTCGCTAGATAAGACCCTTATGCCTCGTTTAGGTTCGTTTAGAGTCCTTTGAAACTGCAATTTTAAACTGCATTAAAACTGTTAAGTGTTGGGGTCCATTAAAGTCCATTAAAATGAGAAAAATCCTGGAATGTTTTCCTCAAAAAACATAATTTCTTCTCGAGTAAACACAGAAAGACATAAACATTTTGGATGACATGGTGGTGAGTAAATTATTTGGATTTTTTTTAAGAAAATAGACTAATCCTTTAAGGGAGTGATCCCAGAACATTTACAGGACGTGTTTGTGTTCACACAGAAGTCCCTCTGCCAATTTTACGAACATTTTCTGGGACCAAAGTGGTGTGTGAATGGGGTTTATGTCAGTCCTGATGTTTGCTTTTGTTGGATTTCAACAGACACTGATTAAAGGCAAAACTGGAAGAGCCTCTTAATTTTTTCCGTGGCTGTATTCTTTCTAATTTCACAATATTGTTTTGGGGTCGGTTGTAAATATTTAAATTGCACAACAGTATAATTATAGAAAGTTTAAATGATATAGTGACATCACCATTACTGAGGTTTTTCGTAAGAGGAGCCTATAACTTGCTTTGCATAACCCTAAGGCATCCAATGCAGCAGCATACTGTATGTCACAGCTCGTGTTTCTCTCTCTCTCTCTCTGTCTCTCTCTCTCTTCAGGTTTCCTCTCGCACCCGCAGCCTGGCTGGCGTTATCCCCGAGCCGCAACCCCAACTCCACCCTTACCCACAAACGGAACGAGTAAATATCTCTACCCTGTCTCCTAAAACCTCCCCAGACCTTTAATTACATGCCCACCTCTTTCCCAGCATTCCCTGCATGAAAGGCCACACGGCCGATGCGGTCGCAGTTCTTTAATGCGGGCCGCTTTTAATGGCTCGGTTTGAAACTCCACGGTGGATTGAATCACGGAGGGCGACTTGAAGTCTGCTGGGAAAGATGGCTGCTATGGTAACATAACTGATATGTTTACCTGCCGTATTGATTGTGGTATCTTTTCAGACTAAGGCAAAGTCCCTTTAGGGAAGTCATGCCATTAGACAGCCATGTTTGCAACGCCGTTATTTAAGTCATGCAAGACTAAACTCCTATCTTAAATGGGGAAAAACAGATATCACATGCTGAAATCACAAACAACAACTTACATAATGTGACATCAACTGTACCACGACTTTTAGGCTCAAATTGTGCCAAAAAAGGTGGTTATCGATTGAAGATTGGTTATTTTATATTGAGCGTTGCATTGTATCCCTAAAGCAGGGCTCAATCTTGTTTTATCCAATATCTTTAACTAAACAAATCGTACAAAAGAAGTGCGAAAAATACACAAAAAATTAACTTATTAATAAAAAATCTTTACTTTAAATAAAGGTTTGGGATCGATCACCAGACATGAGGAGAACAAATTGCTGTGCAAATTGTTCAGAAATCTGTTTTAACAGAAAAGTGATGCATTTATGTCAAAAGAGCTTAAGTTGTATTGGACTTGAACCATAGCATTAACCACACAACCTCTTTCAGTTTCAGCCTTGAGAAAGAGCACAGCACATGTGGGACGTCTATGAAAACACACACAGTTGGACAGAACTCTGTTTTGGGATTCAGAAATGTCTAGTGGCGTTTGAAGCTCACGGTCGGCCGGGGTCGGCATTCATGCACCTGTGCTTTTGGGGGGCACGGGAAGCCGCAGAACTCACATTTGACCGGCCACTGTCATGGGACACTGGCTTTTTAAAGATCTAAGATCTGACTACATGAAAGGCGAACCCTGTCTATCCTGAGATCTCTCTTGAGCAGAAAGACACAATAAGTCAGAGAGAGAGAAAGAGAGAGAAAGAGAAAGAGAGACAGAGTAAAATAGAGAACAAAAGCATCAGAAAAAATCAATTATGTTGCATGATGGGCACCATTTTTATTCTCTTTAAACGCCATCAAGCAAAGCTAGATTTTTGTAAAGAAAACGTGAGCCAAGCCTGTCCAGAAAATGCAAACTAGTGACTAGTTGCATGGTTGCTAGGGTGTTCTGAATGGTTTCTAGCTGGTTATTATGGTCCCTTAGGTGGTTTCTACAGTAGTAAAGCAATGAAATCACAACCAACCTACCAACCACCCACATCACCACGACGCGGTGTGTCACCATTTCTCTTTCAATGAGGTCATTAGGAGGCGTTACTAATTTTGGTTGTCCTAAACAAATGGGTAACTTTCCTCTTAGTAACTGACGAAAGCCGGATAACTTGAACACCACTGTTTTAAACCCAGAGTATAGTTTGTATTTTTACGTGCATAAAAAAACATAACTATACTTATAGCTTTATTCTTATTAATGGTCGCTCCCATAGACTGTAAAAAATATGATAATAAAAAATAAAACAACGCACGCTTAGAAAGTGGAGATGATTGGGCAAGTTATAGATTTACTAGCAGTGCAGTTTGTAATTGCAAACTGAATGCACAGAAGAAGGAATGCAGAGTTTTTGATGCAGGCACTAACAGCAAGGGCATTGCCATGACGTCGACCCCCATATGGTAAAGACAACGACAGCAGAAACAACCAGATAATCAGTTTCATGGTTTTAATGTTCGCTACCTCAGAATTTATTTGGCAAATACTTTTCCATCTCCCATTATTTGCATTTACTCTTTTTCACAAAAGTCAAAAACCACCTCAAGCGAGTGTATTTTACTCGAAATTTGCCTCGTTTCTTATGCGATACTTCAAAATGTGCATTAAATCAAGATGATGGAAATCCAGCTAGTGATACTTGCCTTAAATATAAGATCAGAATCTTTAAAACTGAAGAAAAGAATAACAGACAGAGCGACTCGTCTGCAGATGTTATCATAGCAAAAAGGCTACGAAGAAATTTGCATGAAATTAGAAAAAGAAACGTTTCTCCAGGCTAACGCTGACTTTAAACAGCCTCCGTTCCAATCACAGCCCAAATTAAAATCAAACTAAAATGACACGTCTCCTCCCAAACGCCGTCTGGTGAAACAAGACAGACTGTTAAACAAAGTTGAAATGGTAAAGCATATGGAAAATGTTTCATAACACAGCTGCCTTTTCCATCCAGGCAAATCTGAAACATGCAAGATATCTATAATAGGCAAACTCTTGTGTAGTTAGGTCGGTGTATAATTACAGCAAACGTTGGTCTTCAGAAGACCTGAAATATAACCAAACTACAGTGATGTGTGTATGAGGTCATTTCCTCTTGAATCTCATCCATGCCTCTCTGACAGAGCTCAGCTTTGCTCTATATTTGTGAAGGAAAATCTGGGACACCTATGGTGCTATCAGAGCAAAGGATCCTGGGTAAAATTAGGTCTAAAAAAGCAGTGACTTCCATACTATGTGTTTCTCTTACTACAGAAGTCAATGGGTACGGTCAACATCATTTATCTAAAACATGATTTTTGGGTGAACTATTCCTTTAATCAAACTATAGTTTTTAAGCACCACAAAGGGCCCTATTTTAACGATCTGAAACGCAAGTGCGAAGCGCAACGCGCAAGTGAGTTTGTGGGCGGATCTTGGGCGCTGTTGCTATTTTCCCGGCAGGAGAAATAACTCTTGCGCCGGGCGCAAATCAATAAGGGGTTGGTCTGAAGTAGGTTCATTATTCATAGGTGTGGTTTGGGCGTAACGTCAAATAAACCAATCAGAACTCTATCCAACATTCCCTTTAAACGCAAGGGCGCAAGTTCCATGGCGGGTTGCTATTATTATGACGGATTTACCAGGCGCACGCCAGGAGCGGTTTACAGCCGAGGAGACCGACGTTCTTGTAAATTCCAAGCTTGCCAGCATAAATCGGGCACGCCGTGTAACGGGAGGTGGATCTGCCTACACATGACCTGACGCAAGCAGAGGACATCGCTACGTCCACCCTCACCGCTGAAAGGGTTTGGGGGCTTTGAAATCGGACCCAAGAAACGCAACCAAGGTCCAACCCCAAAGTACTCTTACAAATCAAGTTCATATACATTAAGGTTTCTTATGAAAACATTTTAATTATTATTTACATAAAATAAACGTAATACAGCCACACAACAAACTTATGAAAATATTTTAATCGTTATTTGCATGAGAATCTTTTAACGCAGCCACACAATAAATAAAAACTATCACCACAATGCTCACCACTATGATTTCCCTTATCTCATGTGTTAATATTTTTTTGTGTAACAATTTATGATTTGCAAAAATAACTGTTGCATCTGTGTAGATTAGATAAGCAAAGTGTGTGCGCGTTGTGCACGCTATACATTATGGTCAAGCATGCGCCCTTAAAATAGCATATTGAACCACGCGCAACGCGCCACTGACTTTAAACTTTTTTTTTCTGGTCAGTGGCGCAATTGTTTTTTGAAACTGCAAAATAGCATCAGGGATGGTTTGCGCTGAACCGCCCAGGGAGCGCAAGTTCATTCCCTAGTTTGCCGACGTGCATCTGTGGAGGGAAAAACCCGCTGTGCGCTGGTGCAAAATACGAATGATACATGCGTCACTGACAAAGTCAATTGCGCTGGCTGCAAGATAGGGCCCAATGTCTGCATATGAATTCCTGAATTATTATATAACCTTTGTAAGTCCCAGCAAGAGAAACATTTTCCTGACTCATTTTTGAGAAACCATTTGTTTAATATAAGATGAAAGCATAAATCAATTTTGAGTTACAGATAAGAAACTAGCGATCTCCACCCTTCAGTTTCACTCCGGGCCCTGCAGACGGAGATATCAATCATTTCAAAGCAATACGAATGTGTTAAAATTCCATTTCTCTGCCTTTCATCTTTATTTCCTTTGGACCGAAATGTTTTCTGGGGAGATAAGATGACCTTTTCATTTAAAGACAATCAAACCCAAACAAAACATTGAATAAATAAATGTTCTGGCATGAGCTGCTTAAACATACAGATGCATAAGAGAGGCACTGTTGTGACCTGACCATCTCTGATGAGAAAACTGGGACAATTTCACAAAAACATGCAGAACTCTGGGTCCATTACGAAAGTTCAGGCTCGAAATGCAGGTGCGGATATTCTTGAGGGAAATCACGATATTAGCCTGACATTTACGAGCTGTTCACGAAAATCAGTCCAAACTGTTTTAAATGTCAACATAGTTCATAGACGTGTTGTAGAAATAGTTCAGAGGCTGAAATCTATCTGGTATTTATATCTGTTGGTTAGCACATTGAGCTGTGGTGCTAACGTGAGCAATGCAAGTTCGGGTCTCAAGACTCAAATTTAATCCTGAAGAAATGCGAGTGCTCCAAACATAAAGGATTACTCCACTTTCATAAAAAAAATCCTTATAATTTACTTACCCCCGTGTCATCCAAGATGTTTATGTCTTTCTATGTTCAGTCGAGAAGAAATAAAGTTTTTTGAGGAAAACATTTCAGGATTTTTCTCCATATAGTGAACTTTAGTGGACCTCAATGGTTTTAATGCAGTTTAAAAAGCGCTCAAACGATCCGAGGCATAAGGGTCTTATCTAGGGAAATGATTGTCATTTTTGCACAAAAAAAACAAACAAATTCAACCACAACTTTTCATCTTGCACTAGCCGTGTGATGCGCCAGCGCGACCTTACGTATTACGTACTCACGTCGAAAGGTTGCACGTTACTTATGTGAAACGCACACTTGCGGACGATTTTAAACAATAAACTGACACAAAGACATTAATTAGTATCTTTTCACATACAACAATGTCGGAACGGTCCTCTTACTCCACACTTGTAAACACTGGAGCAGTAGTTTTGCATACGTCATGCGTGACCTCTCGGCATAAATACGTAATACGTTGCGCTGGCGCATCACATGGCTAGTGCAAGACAAGAAGTTCTGGTTTAAAAGTACTTATTTTTTTTTTGCTAGATAATTTTTGCTAGATAAGACCCTTATGTCTCGGTTGGGATTATTTGGAACCCTTTGAAGCTGCATTGAAACGGTTATGGAGTATATGGAGAAAAATCCTGGAATGTTTTCCTCAAAAACCTTAAATTCTTCTCGACTGAAGAAAGAAAGACATAAACATCTTGGATGACATGGGGGTAAATTATTAGATTTTTTTAATGAAAGTAAAGTATTCCTTTTACAATGATATTTTTCTTTTTAAATCTAATTTTTATAGACAATTACCCTCACATATTATGAGCAAAAGTAACGGTGAGTCCATTGATAAAAATGATTAAGACTGAATACATGTCCACATCTCTTGATGCGCAGGAGCCATTACTGCCACTTTAACCCCAATGGAACCATTAAAATTAAATTTCATAGAGCTGTAAAAACGACACGGCATAATTACATTACACAAAAGCCATTTTTAAAAGGGGGGGGGGGAACCCAGCTCAACGTTGATTAACTGAAACACTATTCTAATCAGGTTTGTGGAAGAGGCCGATCCGCCCCTGTCTGAAAGCCCTCAGGACACAGGATCAGGGTAATGAGAGGAGCCCGAGCTTTCAAATGAGATCATTCTGCAACTAATTTCCCAAACAGAAGAGTGCTCAAGACATGCACCTATTTACCAGAATGAACAGAGCGCATCAATAAACGATAAGCTACATCAACTTTGCAATTAATCGGGATGGAGGCAGTATTTTGTGAATCTCGCAGGCATCCGCTCAGGAAAACGGTTTTTGCCTGTAATGAGGGAGGTAAAGATGCACGTCAGGATTTGTCTGGAACATTCAAGTTCTCTGATGGTCCTACCATTTGTGCTTTGGGCATGTAGGGTGGATGAGATGATGTCATTTAACTTAGAGATTTTCCTTTACTGAGAACAATTTTAACCCCAAGCAAACACTCAACTCTACACTACAAACATTTTCAAATGTATGAACATTTTCTGTGACACTTCCCCAGAATAATCCCTGTCAGGAAGACACAACCCTGAACCAGCTTAATCTAATCCAGTCGGTTTTATTACTTAAACCCAGCCTAAATCAAGTCTGTTTTATCCGTTTAAGCCAGCTTAATCTAGTCCAGTCTGTTTAGTTAGTTTAAACCCATCCTAATTCAAGTCTGTTTTATCAATTTAAACCAGCGTAATCAAGACAAAGTCAAATTCATCAGTCTAAACCAGTTTAATCTAGTAAACCCAGCCTAGGACAAGTCTGTTTTATCAGTTTAAACCAATTTAAAGGTATTGCGGAGGATTTTCTTTTTCCGGGTGGATCATCAAGACTATTGGTCCTCCTAGTTGTCAATCAGGTGGAGAAGGCGGTTCTTTTCTAAAATTCGAGAAAATCCTACGCTACACCTTTAATCAAGCCAGGTCAGTTTCATCAGTCTAAACCAGCTTAATCTGGTAAAGTCTGTTTAATTAGTTTAAATCCACCCTAGGACAAGCCTGTTTTATCAGTTTAAACCAACTTAATCAAGCCAGGTCAGTTTCATCAGTCTAAACCAGTTTAATCTATTAAACCCAGCCTAGGACAAGTCTGTTTTATCAATTTAAACCAGCTTAATCAAGACAGGTCAGTTTCATCAGTCTAAACCAGTTTAATCTAGTCAAGTATGTTTAATTCATTTAAATTCACCCTAGGAGAAGTCTGTTTTATCAATTTAAACCATCAAAACAGGTCATATTTATCAGTCTAAATCAGTTTAATCTAGTTAAATCTGTTTTCTTATTTAAACCAAGCCTAGGACAAGTCGATTTTATCAGCTTAAACCAACTTAATCAAGCCAGGTCAGTTTCATCAGTCTAAGCCAGTTTAATCTAGTCAAGTCTGTTTAATTAGTTTTAACCCAGTCTAAGTCAAGTCTGTTTCATCAGTTTAAACCAGCTTAATCACGCCAGGTCAGTTTCATCAGTCAAAACCAGCTTAACCTAGTAAAGTCTGTTTTATCAGTTTAAACCAGTTTAATGTATTCAAGTCTGTTTAATTCGTTTAAACCCAGTCTAAGTCAAGTCTGTTTCATCAGTTTAAACCGCTAAATCAAGCCAAGCCAGTTTCATTGGTCCAACCCAGGTGTTTTTTATTTATACTTCTGTGTTGTTGTTCGCGTTGACATGCAATTACACATGCAGATCAATAGTAGGCAATGTCCACGGGATTGTATTTGG